>NC_088871.1:50532131-50781024 GCF_032884065.1 Artemia franciscana | reverse complement strand
TACCATTTATGACGGAATATGTACATTCGTCGGTGTTGAATTTCGTGCAATCAAATCTTAAAAAAGGAGTAAGTGATGAAGTTATTGCTAACCATGCTGTTGGGTTTTTTCGATGAGAAGTCTGTTATGGCGGCTAAAATAGAACTTTGGTCTCATGTTTACGAGGGTGAACGTGTGCAAAGACGCCAAGGCGATCAAGCTAATTACCGTCACATTAAGGACATGATGGAAATCTTCCAGAAATGCGACAGCGAAAATTTGTCTTTGCCTACATACGTGATTATTTTACCTACCGAGGTTCCTGTTATTCCTGCTGTGGCTTATTCTAGCTTCGCCTCAAAGCTTGTAAGCATTGATTCGGAACTTAAGCAAATCCGTGAGAAGATTTCGTCGTATGATCTTAAATTCCCCCCTCTTAGCAGCCCTGGCGCTCAGTCATTGAATCCCGATCTGACGACCGTTGTTATTTCTAAAGTCCCATCAGAATTAGATAATTCTGCCAAGCGTCGCGAAATAATAGACTCTATTCCAGGTCATGAATGTATTCACAGCATTAAGCCCTCTGGCGATAAGCTAGTGGTACGAATTGACAAGATTGCTGCAAGGAACTTTTGCAATGCCGTTCCAAATGTAATGAGAGATTGTGACGTCAAAGTAAAAGAAACGAAATATATTGGAATCATTAAAGGTATACCGACCAATTTTGATGAGGAAATGTTAATTGATTGCAATAATATTACTCATGCGAAGCGAATAGGCAATTCTTTGGCTGTTAGAGTGTTTTTTGAAAACGCTGTTGCGCTGGCTAATGCACTTCGACTTGGTATAAAGATTGGGTATGAGATATATCGAGTTTACGAATACCAACGCCCACCCAAATGCTGTTATAATTGCCAATCACCAAATCACTTAAAATCAAATTGTGATAAAGAAAAATGCTGCTCCCGTTGCGCAGGGCAACATGAATCCTCGCCTGATTCTCCGTGCCAGGCTACACCAAAATGTGCGAACTGTCAAGGCAATCATGTGTCATTTTCAATGAAATGCCGAATTCTTCGTGAACTTCTGTCGAAACGATCGTCCTATACTAGAAAATGAGTGCTAAGACTAATTTCACTATATGTTCGTTCAATATTAACGGTACTAAGGATAAAGACGTTTCTTTAGATCAGAAATTAGAAAATTTTGATGTTTTATTCCTCCAGAGCATCTCCTACCTTTAGTGAGCTTAAACTCCCTACAGGAGAAGTAACGAACACTCAGTTTTTTCTAAAAGTGCACGCAAAACCTCTGGCAGACCATCAGGTGGCCTAGCATGTTTAATAAAAAAGACGCTGTTTTCACCACCCCCTTTATGCTATCACGAGAGTGATTGTTATATTGCTATTCGTCTTGCCAACCTTGTCTCATTAATGTGTATCTCCCCTGCGACCAGAAATCCCTCCGAAGTTTAACTAAATTTACAAATTTTGCGCATTAATAAAAAGTCTTTTGAATGGCATGAGAGTAGTGGACTGGATTGGTTATTAATCGGTGATCTGAACTGTAACATTCACTCTTCATCAGTGCGGACTGAGCTTCTGTTAGATTCCTACCGAATAGTTACAAAATTTTGAAGAAAGATGCCTCCCATTCCTATATCCATAATAGTGGCTCACTTTCAGACACTGACCATTGTATCGTTTCTTCTGGTCTCATCTGTGGCGAAGTCCATGTTGATCAGGATGAGCGTGATTACGACCATCTCCCCCTATCCCTCACTGTTACCCTTAATGCTACTGCGGAGAAGAACCTTCGTCCCAATTCTAGAAAATGGATTTCTAAAAGAGAATGGAACAAAGCTGACTGGCCTCTTTATTTTTCTACGCTTGTTAGCCTTCTATCAACGATTAAAGTCCCTTTTAATCTGTTGTGTACAAGCGTTGGGTCCCCACAAGCCAGAATTCAGCTTAATATTTATTATAGCCACATTGTATCGTGCTTAAAGAGGTCTGAAGAAGTAGCTGTTCCCCTATGTCGCTTAGAGCAAAAACAAGAAGTTCAAATTTGGAAGAATGACCCAGAGCTCAAAACAATAAAAAATCGGGCTAAGTTGTGGCTAAAATTTGTATAGCTTGCGGCCGCCCCTTAAGGGGTAATGTTTTCGATATTAAACAAAGAACAAAGCTTGATTTTAAACGCTATCTTCGAAAAATTAGGTACAATGGTGCTGAATTTCCTAAGTCTCCTAGCCAGTGGAAAAAAGTGATCAATGTCGCGAAGTTTGATAGATCGCCTACGGCTGACCGAATCCCTAATGTATCATGGATCAATCATTATAGTAACATTTTCGATACAGTGATATATGCGGTTCATTTTCGTTTTGCCAAGCTCTGTTCTAATCTGTTGCCTAACAAAATCATTCAAGGTCATGTACCTCCCGTTAGTGTTGACCGTGTCAAAAGAAGTGTAGAGAGACTTAAATCGAAATCTTATGATATAGACGGGATCAGTGCTTTTCACCTCAACACCGATTCGGAGGAATTAGTTTATCACTTGCAGTTACTTTTTCAGATGTGTTTATGCTCTTCTTTAGTCCCTGATTCTTTTTTAGTTGGTAACATTACGTCAATTTTGAAACGCGGTAAGGACCCAACTAGTTGCGCTTCGTATAGGCCTATTACGGTTGCTTGTACTTTAAGTAAAGTATTTGAATATGTTTTGCTCCCTGATCTCCTGTCTAATGTAGATTATATGTCTAATCAGTTTGCTTTAAGCCGTATATAGGATGCCAACATGCTCATCGTGCTATAGTTTCGCTATTACTTGAAGCGCATAAAAATGGTTTTGAGGTTCATTTTTGTGCTCTCGATGTTTCAAAAGCTTTTGATTCAATTTGTCATAGCCAACTTTGGTATTCTTTAATCCAACTTGGTGCAAATGTGTCTATTATATCAACTCTTCGTTTTTGGTATGCTAATTCATATGTTCGACTCAAGTCAGGTGACACCTACGTTGGTAATATCCCCATCCGTTCTGGTCTTAGGCAAGGAGTCTTATTCCCTTATCTTTTTAATGCTTGTCTTTATTCTGTTTTGCCACGTATTAATCCATCATGCTTTTTAGGCCTAACTAATCTTTCGTACATTGATCAGCCGCACTAAATCTAGCCTAATTAAGTCGACCCAGCTTGTTTCTAAGTCTTTTGAGGAAATCGGCCTCAAACTTAATACTGAAAAATGTGAATATTTAGTTTTTAATGCTAAGCATCAAAGTAGTGATCTTGATTATGGTTATTTTTCAGTTAAGCTCGTTTCTTCGATTCGGTGGCTTGGTATTAATATTTGTTCATCTTTATCGGCTTTTCGATCTTGTGGGCTAAATGATATTAAAAGTAAACTTAAAAAAGGGTACGCAAAAATTGTCCCGAACCGAGGCAGATTTTCACGAAAGGCTTTATCCAGACTTTATTCAACATATTGCGATCATTCTATATTGTTTCTTTCCGGTTTGCGCCCGTTGTTTAATAATCAAGATTTGCAGGGCATAAGAGTTATGTATTTTCGTTATTGTAATATTTATTGTATCTGCCGCGTTCTTATAGAAATCAGAAGATTATCAGAAGTTTTGTGCCACTGATATTATTTTCGTTTATAAAAAACTCTATGCTAGATTAGGTGCTGAGGCCTGTCAACGCTTGGGCCTTACCACCCTTTGATTAGACTGTATTAATTTATTGTTTGTGTTATTTCGTTTTCTTTCCTTAATGTTTTTACTCCGCTTAATTTGTCAAAACAAGCGGGTAACAAATAAATTATTATTATTATTATTATTATATTATTATATATATATATATATATATATATATATATATATATATATATATATATATATATATATATATATATATATATATATATATATATAGATATATATATATATATATTATATATATATATATATATATATATATATATATATATATATATATATATATATATATATATATATATGTTTGCGCTTCGCGCCACCCCAACACCTAGTTGGTGGGGCGCCTTCGCGCCCCCCCAAGCCCCCCGCGCGCGTAAGTCGTTATGCGCCATATTAGTTACGCGCCATTGTAGTTGTGTCCCTTGTGGCCCACCTGTGAATAGAGATAGATATAAATATATGTTTTTAACTACGTAAAACATACGAATATACAACATTCTTCGCTGTCCCATTGTCTGTGCATATAAATAGATTGTCTGGTTTACTGACTCTTGAACATGCAACATATAATTGTCCATGGGAAAAACATTCCGTATTCAGATCTAAACCTCATTATTCTAATGATGTGTTCCTGTGTCCCGGTCGTCATTTATATTCCCTGTGTCCCTGTCGTCATTTGTGTCCGGTGTCCCAGTTCGTAATTTCTCTTTGAGTGTCCCGGTCGTCATTTATATTCCTGTGTCCCGGTCGTCATTTGTGTCCCGGTCAGTAATTTCTATTCGAACAGACCCTGTGTCCCGGTCGTCATTTATATATCCCGCCTGTGCCCCCGGCGTCCCCGTTGTAGTTGTGTCCCTGTGTCCCGGTCGTCATTTATATTCCCTGTGTCCCGGTCGTGATTTGTGTCCGGTGTCCCAGTCTGTAATTTCTCTTTGAGGTTCCCGGTCGTCATTTATATTCCCTCTGTCTCGGTCGTCATTTGTGTCCCGGTCTATAATTTCTCTTTGAGTGTTTTTTCTTTTTAGTTTTTTTTTTAGTTTTTTACCTTTTTTCTTTTTTCAGTTTTCTTTTTCTTCTTTATTTTTCAGCGTCACTATGAAGTACATATCGCCGAACCTTTGTTTTTTTTTTAACTTAAATCTGGTAGGCATTGATGACCTTATCCAAGTCAAAATCCCAAACCCAATCATCATCGCTATCATTTTCATTTTTGACATGTTTTGACTCTCGCTGTCCAGGTGGATTTTCATCTAACTGCGCGGTTTGGCGTTCTTTAGCCGCAAGCCTGTTTTCTTGCTGTTCTTGTGATTCCTCGGCACGCTTTCATTTCTTACTTTCTCTATCAGCCGCAAGCCTGTTTTCTTGCTGTTCTTGTGATTCCTCGGCACGCTTTCTTTTCTTACTTTCTCTATCAGCAGCAAGATTTTTGGCATAGACTCTTTGAGCAGCTTCCTCGGCTGTTGCCATTGTAGGTTCTTCAGTCATTTTACATTTTTCCGTGAACGAATATCTTAAATACCTTTAATGACGTCATCGTCATAACAAACATGACGACAACTAACTTCATGACGTCAGTTGACACACAAACATGACGTCACTCGACAGAAACACACACACACAGACAACTTATTTTCATATATATATAGATGTATATATATATATATATATATATATATATATATATATATATATATATATATATATATATATATATATATATATATATATATATATATATATATATATATATATATATATTATATATATATATATATATATATATATACTAGCTGTTGGGGCACCCCCCCGCGCGCGTAAGTCGTTACGCGCCATATTAGTTACGCGCCATTGTAGCTGTGTCCTGTGTCCCACCTGTGAATAGAGATAGATATAAATATATATTTTTAACTACGTAAACATGCGAATATACAACATTCTTCGCTGTCCCATTGTCTGAGCATATAAATAGCATTTAATTCTCTGTGTCCCGGTTGTCATTTGTGTCCTGGTGTCCCAGTTTGTAATTTCTCTTTGAGTGTCCCGGTCATCATTTATATTCCCTGTGTCCCAGTGTCCCGGTCGTCATTTGTGTCCCGGTGTCCCGGTCTGTAATTTCTATTCAAACAATCCCTGTGTCTCAGTCGTCAATTATATATTCCGCCTGTGCCCCCGGCGTCCCGTTGTAGTTGTGTCCCTGTGTCCCGGTCGTCATTTATATTCCTGGTCGTGATTTGTGTCCGGGTGTCCCAGTCTGTAATTTTTGTAATTTATCTTTGAGTGTTTTTTCTTTTTAGTTTTTTTTAGTTTTTACATTTTTTCAGTTTTTTTTTCTTCTTTATTTTTCAGCGTCACTATGAAGTACATATCGCCGAACCTTTGTTTTTAACTTAAATCTGGTAGGCATTGATGACCTTATCCAAGTCAAAATCCCAAACCCAATCATCATCGCTATCATTTTCAGTTTTGATATGTTTTGACTCTCGCTTTCCAGGTGGATTTTCATCTAACTGCGCGGTTTTGCGTTCTTTAGCCGCAAGCCTGTTTTCTTGCTGTTCTTGTGATTCCTCGGCACGCTTTCTTTTCTTACTTTCTCTATCAGCTGCAAGCCTGTTTTCTTGCTGTTCTTGTGATTCCTCGGCACGCTTTCTTTTCTTACTTTCTCTATCAGCAACAAGTTTTTTGGAATAGACTCTTTGAGCAGCTTCCTCGGCTGTTGTCATTGTAGGTTCTTCAGTCATTTTACAATTAAACATTTTACCGTGAACGCATGTCTTAAATATCTTTAATGACGTCACCGTCATAGCAAAAATGACGACAACTAACTTCATGACGTCAGTCGACACAATACATATATATCTATCTATATATATATATAAAAAATAAGTTGTCTGTCTGTGTGTCTGTCTGTGGATCAGGTGACGTCATGTTTCTGTGTTGACTGACGTCATGAAATTAGTTGTCGTTATTTTTGCTTTGTCGGTGACGTCATTCAAGATATTTAAGACATATGTTCACGTAGAAATCTATTAATGTTTAAGTTTACAATGACTGATGAACTTACCATGGCAAAAGCCGATGAAGATGCTCAAAGAGTCTATGCCAAAAAACTTGCTGCTGATAGAGAAAGTCAGAAAAGAAAGCGTGCCGAGGAACTACCAGAGCAACGCGAAAGCAGACTTGCTGCTAAAGAGAAAGTTAAAAAAGAAGGCGTGCCGAGGAATCAAAAGAACAGCAAGGGAAACAGGCTTGAGGCTGATAGAGAAAGAAGAACAGAAAGCGTGCCGAGGAATCAAAAGAACAGCAAGGAAACAGGCTTGAGGCTGATAGAGAAAGAAAGAACAGAAGCGTGCCGAGGAACTACCAGAGCAACGCGGAAGCAGACTTGCTGCTAAAAGAGAAAGTGAAAAAAGAAGGCGTGCCGAGGAATTACAAGAACAGCAAGAAATCAGGCTTGCTGCTGATAGAGAAAGTAAGAAAAGAAAGCGTGCCGAGGATCACAAGAACAGCAAGAAATCAGGCTTGCTGCTGATAGAGAAAGTAAGAAAAGAAAGCGTGCCGAGGAATCAGAGCAACCTGAAAGTTATCGCCTGGCATTCAGGTACAACCCAGTCGTTGATTATAGCTTGAGTAGATGTGTTCAAATCGGGACAATGTCTAAAATTTGTCCCTATTGCAAAGGCCTTGAAATTCAATGGTGAAACAATGGGAATGTGTTGCGCCTCAGGAAAAGTTAAACTTCCTCTATTGGCTGCACCACCAGAGCCATTGAAGACTTTCCTTACTGGAACTACGTCAGAATCTAAGCGTTTTTTGTCAAAAATCAGAAAATATAACTCATGTTTCCAAATGACGTCGTTTGGAGCCCAAATCGAAATTCCAGATCAATTTATGTCTACTTTCAAAGTAAAAGGGCAAATTTATCATAGAGCAGGGTCCCTTCTACATTCTCAGGCGAGAATCATAAATTTTTACAATTGTACTTCATCAGTGATAGAAATTCTGATTGAATGCACGTTGCGAATTTCTCCCAACGTTGAAAGGACAATCGTTTCCAATTGCAACATCTTTTCCACGAAAATCATAATTTAGTGCGTCTGTTCAAACAGCCATCGATTTGATGCCTACTGATACGCATATACGCATAAAATTGTTATTTCCGCTGACAAAACGCCTCCTGGCCAACATGTGCGTAGATACAATGCTCCAACTATCGACGAAGTGGCAATCGTTAGGGTCGGTGATCAGGTTTTACCTCGAGATATTATTCTTCATAAGCGAAACGCTCAGTTGTTAAGAATTGCCTGAAACTCATCGATGTTACGATGCCCTACAATATCCTATCATTTTTTGGGATGGAGCCGACGGCTATCACTTTAATATTAAATTGATGAATCCAGCCACTAACAAAGAAATGAATAAGAAATGCAGTGCAATGCATTATTATTCCTATAGACTAATGATTCGGCAGGATGAAGAAAATTATATTTTAAACTGCCGTGAATTGTTTCACCAATTCGTCGTTGATATGTATGCTAAAATTGAATCAGAACGTTTGCTATATATCCGCCTGAATCAGACCAAGCTCCGCTCTGAACAATACATTCATTTGCGAGATGCAGTTATAAATGACGGTAATACCACAAACGTTGGAAGATTAACAATTTTACCTTCGTCATATGCTGGCAGTCCCCGTCATATGCATGAATATGCTCAAGATGCTATTGCGTATGTTCGTCTCTATGGTCGTCCAGATTTATTTATTACATTTACATGTAATCAATCTTGGACGAGATACTGCAGCTTTTACTTCAAGGACAATCGGCGGTTCATAGGCATGACATTACGGCCCGTGTCTTCCGGCAAAAGTTGAAATCACTGATAAACTACATTGTAAAACTTGAAGTGTTTGGGTCAGTGCGATGCTGGATGTACTCAGTGGAATGGCAAAAACGAGGTTTGCCACACTCACATATACTAATCTGGCTACATAAAAAAATTACTTCGAACAAAATTGATGATGTGACTTCCGCTGAAATACCTGATAAAAATGTCGATAAGGGGTTACATGATATTATTGTAAAAAATATGATACATGGACCTTGCGGTGCACTGAACGAAAATTCACATGCATGGCCAAAGGAAGGTGCACAAAGCAATATCCTCGACTTTTAGTATCAAACACAATTACTGGCAATGATGGTTACCCACAATATAGAAGAAGATCTACTGAAGATGGCGGTAAAACAGCAATAATAAAGAGGCGTAACGGTACCACCATCGAAGTAGATAACCAGTGGGTTGTTCCTATTCCCCATTATTATCAAAACATTTAATGCACACATAAACGTTGAATACTGTAACTCCGTAAAGGCAATCAAATACATATGTAAATACGTCAACAAAGGCAGTGACATGGCAGTTTTTGGCTTGCAGCCCGAAATCAAAGATTTCGATGAATCGTACAATATCAGGCTGGAAGATACATAAGCAGTAATGAAGCTGTTTGGCTTGCCTGAAAAATTCTAATTTATGGGCACACGTAAAAACATTAAATTAACTACAAATATGCGTGTCCGATTGCAAAACGATGACTCTGGTCAAACATTTTCAGATCAATTGCTGGCAATGGGAAACGGAAAGCTCCCAGTAGACTCAATTTCAGGACGTATACAACTACCTGCTGATTTCTGTAATTTAGTGACGTCCAAAAATGAATTGATTGAAAAAGTATTTCCGAATATTCTAAAAAATTATAAAAATAATAAATGGCTAAGTGAAAGAGCGATTTCTCGCACCCAAAAATATAGACGTCCACGAAATCAACAATATTGTTTTGACCAAGATCGAGACCAGGCAGTCCTTTACAAGTCAGTCGACACAGTTTTGGAACCAAATGAAGCGGTTAATTATCCCTCTGAATTTTTAAATTCCATAGATCTTTCAGGGTTTCCACCACACGTGCTACAACTAAAAATAGGCGTACCAATAATACTTTTAAGAAATATAAACCCACCAAAGCTTTGCATGGCACTCGACTTGCCGTAAAAAAAACCATGGAAAACCTAATAGAGGCCACAATCTTGACAGGGCCTTTTGAGGGTGAGGCTGTTCTTATTCCTCGCATTCCCATGATTCCAACGGATCTGCCTTTTCAATTTAAAAGATTGCAATTCCCAATTCGATTAGCATTTGCAATCACCATTAACAAAGCTCAAGGTCAATCATCAGAAAAATGTGGTATAGATCTTAATACTGATTGTTTTTCCCATGGACAGTTGTACGTTGCATGTTCGAGGGTCGGTAAACCTGACAATCTATTTATATGCTGCGACAATTGGACAGCGAAGAATGTTGTATATTCGCAAGTTTTACGTAGTTAATTTGTATTTTGGAACCAAATGAAGCGGTTAATTATCCATCTGAATTTTTAAATTCCATAGATCCTTCAGGGTTTCCACCACACGTGCTACAACTAAAAATAGGCGTACCAATAATACTTTTAAGAAATATCAACCCACCAAAGCTTTGCAATGGCACGCGACTTGCCGTAAAAAAAACAATGGAAAACCTAATAGAGGCCACAATCTTGACAGGGCCTTATGAGGGTGAGGCTGTTCTTATTCCTCGCATTCCCATGATTCCAACGGATCTGCTTTTTCAATTTAAAAGATTGCAATTCCCAATTCGATTAGCATTTGCAACCACCATCAACAAAGCTCAAGGGCAATCACTAGAAAAATGCGGTATAGATCTTAATACAGATTGCTTTACCAATGTACAATTGTATGTTGCATCTTTGAGGGTCGGTAAACCTGACAATCTATTTATACGCACAGACAATGGGACAGCGAAGACTGTTGTATATTCACAAGTTTTACGTAGTTAATTTGTATTGTATCTTTTTATCTATCTATCTATATAGAAACGAGTTGTGTGTATGCATGTTTGTTTGTTTGTAAAAAGAGCGTTTGCATATGACGTCATTATTAGTACATACGGCTTTGTATATGGACAGACAATGGGAAAGCCAAGAATGTTGTATATTCGCAATTTTTACGTAGTTTGAAACACATATATAAATCTATCTATATTCACAGGTGGGACACAGGGACACAACTACAATGGCGCGTAACTAATATGGCGCGTAACGACTTACGCGCGCGGGGGGGCTTGGGGGGGGCGCGAAGCGCCCCACCAACTAGGTGTTGGGGTGGCGCGAAGCGCCATCCCAACAGCTAGTATATATCTATCTATATATATAAAAATAAGTTGTCTGTCTGTGGATCTGTCAGGTGACGTCATGTTTCTGTGTCGACTGACGTCATGTTTTCGACTGACGAAATTACAGACCGGGACATCGGGACACAAATAACGACCGGGACACCGGCACATAGGGAATATAAATGACGACCGAGACACAAGGAATGTTCGATTAGCAATCACCATCAACAAAGCACCGGGACACAAATGACGACCGGGACACAGGGAGTATAAATGACGACCAGGACATAAGTAAAAAAAAATTAAAAACTAAAAAAAAGGTAAAAACTACAAAAAAACTAAAAAGAAAAAAAACTAAAAACTAATAAAAAACTAAAAAAGCTAAAAAGCTAAAAAAACTAAAAAAGAAAATAAAATGAAAAAGGAAAAAAAAAGAAAAATAAAGGAGAAAAACAAAACTAAAAAAAAGAAAAAAAACTAAAAAAAGGTAAAAAACTAAAACCTAAAAAAAGACCAATTCAAAAACGAATGTATATACAGACCGGGACACAAATGACGACCGGGACACCGGGACACAACTACAACAGGGACGCCGGGGGGCTCAGGGGGATATATAAATGACGACGGCGACACAGGGAATCGTCGATTAGCAATCACCATCAACAAAGCTCAAGGGCAATCATTAGAATCATGAGGTATAGATCTGAATACGGATTGTTTTCCCATGGACCATTATATGTTGCATGTTCAAGAGTCGTTAAACCTGACATTCTATTTATATGCACAGACAATGGGACAGCAAAGAATGTTGTATATTCGCAAGTTTTACGTAGTTAAAAACTTATATATATATATATATATATATATATATATATATATATATATATCCACAGGTGGGACACAGGGACACAACTACAATGGCGCTTAACTAATATGGCGCGTAACGACTTACGCGCGGGGGGGGGGGCTTTGGGAGGGTGTCGTGAAGCGCCCCCACCAACTAGGTGTTGGGGTGGCGCGAGGCACCATATATATATATATATATATATATATATATATATATATATATATATATATATATATATATATATATACATATTTCTCTAGATGAAGCTTGATAAAGCTCTAGATGTTTGATTTATCCTTTTGAGACAAAATATTTATGAAAAACATTCAAGAGAACGGACAAGAAAAAACAACAACAGACAAACAAATATACAAAAAAAAACGGAAAGCATACCTGAAACAAATTCATTAAGTTCTACTGGCTTGAGAAATTTTCTACGGGGAAAAGTTTTGCAGTGAAATACGAAGGTCTTAAAAAGGTCTTTGAAAAATTTAACACCAATTGCTTTCACAAATAAACAAACAAACATTCAAGGGTCTGTGGCCACTGGAGAGGACACAAAAAAGGACAAGAGAAGTGAAATGAGTTCAAGCCCAGTGAAAAAGACAAGGGGAAACACTACCATTCCTTCATTATAAACTAAGGTGCCTTGGGCAACAATGAAATAAAAACCCGATGAGATTCAATAAAATTAATAACAAACCGGACACACAATCTTCACAAATGCCACCACGCACACCTGCATGTTCACACCTCCACACTAATCACAAATACAAAATTAGGATTGAAGTTCAATGACACTGGTTTAAGTTCAATTAAAATGCTTCTGAGTACAGCATCATTGAACTTAAATCCTTATTTTAGACCCTTGCCTAACAAAAAAATAATCTTACCTGTTCCAGATCTCATTATTAAATCGTCTTCGTCAACCATTGCTTCACAGCGACAAACTCTCATATGCGTTTCAACCAGTTCCGCACTAACATCTTTAGCCGTGTAAAATTGAGTCTTGACTTCTTCGGTATCACGAAAAGTTTGTCTTATCACATTTCCATAACGACCAATGAATGATGAAATCGGAGTGTTGCATCTTGGGCAGCGCTGCAGACCTACCAAGTCCTTACTAACAGACTTCATCCAGTAGTCCATTGCCTCAACTTCAATTACATGACCACAGTCGGGTAAACAGACAAACCTGAAAATTTGAATGAATTATCTAAAGATGAAGAACATAATAAGATAAATTCAGAACATGTTAAAATAGCTCACCTATCTGTCGCTCAACATAATGATGGGATATGGGGTGGTGGTACATCTTTGCAAACTCAGTCAGAGTCAACCCAGTGCCAAATGTTCACCTAAAGAAATCTGGAGAAGGTAAAAAGGAAGGGTGCACAGCAGCACGGGATATCCTCCCTCCTTAATTACACTTCCTGTCTGAAGGGCCTTGAAATGAAGATTGACGATGTCAATTTGGACTGTAAAGTCGGGCATTATATCCTTTACCGATCTTCGTTTTTTAATATACAAAAGGTAAAAAAAAACATGTAAAGTGAACAATAAAAATAGAATATCAAATACAGGGAGTTAAAGAATATGGGATAAGAAAAAATACTACTTTTTTCTAAGCTAAAACAAAAATAAAATTGTATGAAGGGATCCAATACCAGGTATATAGTAACGACGGGCCAAAATTAACATGAAATTAACAAAATCGCTTGAACTACAATCGTATAAAACATTTTCTTAAGTTTTAAGTTTGTTCTTAAGTTTGCTAGTAAGCATCTTGAAAATGTTTGAGATTCAGTTTAATAATATTTACTAAGTTCTAAGTATAATAACAGTAAATTTCTTGATTAAACCATGCAACGAAACTAGTGATTTTCGACTTGAATCCTTGGAGCCCCTTTTTATTAATTTTGTTTTATGATACTTTTTTAATGACAATTTATTTGATCAGAATTTCCCCCTATATTAAAGAGAACAGTACCCTGTTCTTACATTGCCAATCTCTAGCCACAGATAGTTGAAGCTAGATTATTGGGGGAGTAATAACTGATTGGAGGAGCATCTGGACATTGGAATTGGCAACTGGCGACTGAATATTTGGGGAAGAGTAACTGAAACATAATTAATTATTTTTACCATTACTTTTTATGAATTATTAACATAAACTCCTAAATAAAAATACCGTGTTTATTGTCAAAGAAGTTACTTCCGATAGAGCCATCAAGATTTTTTTATTACTAAGGAAGAGACATGAAATGCTGAAATTGATGAATAAAATTTTTAGCGATTTGTTTTATATTCTGCTGCTACTGCTTCGAAATTCTCAAGACCCTCCGCTGCCTGAAGCCAACACATAGACTCAATTCCTTTCTTCATTTCTCTATTCACATCTCCATTTTTTATTCCCTCCAATGAAGCTCTCGCTTTCTTTTAATCTCGTCTAACCCTTTCACTATTAACTCCTTCTTAACTCTTGTCTTAACTCTAACCCTTTACAAACACCCAGCTTTTTCTTTGGCTTCAGCTATATTACCAAAGAACGCAATTTTGGTGAAGCCTCAGCCGGCATCTATAAAATGTGACCAAGTTTTTATACAGCCTCTCACCATATTGAGAATAATTATTTTGAGAATATGATTAACCACGATTAAGTTACCATGGATACCATGAAGAACTGATAACTGAACCATGATTAAGTTACAAGAAATGAAATAGAAAAGAATGAAAAAGATTGTGATAGTAACGGATTAGTACCTTAATAAGAGTGTAAAAGATAAAATAAAAGGAACTTAATGTCAGATGTAAGAAAACTGGGGGGAAGCTGCCCCCTGCTCAATCTAGACCCACAATTGGCTTATGACACTTTAGAAGTGAAAGAAGGTTCATTTTGCGAGGAAGGATTAGAAACAATACTAAAAAGAATTAAGAAGTACTAAGGGCCCATATGCTGATCGTTTGGTAATTGAGTGTTTTAAATATGGTGGTTGTTGAGTTATAAATAAATCATTAAAATCACGAATTCATTTTTTTAAAAGGGGAAGTACTCAGTGATTCTAGGAAAAATTTAATTAAAAGATTTTGATGGACTTAATCCTAAGGAACACGACAAAAGATACAGGAGAGCATGGAATCACACAAGAAATTTAAATTCTATTAGATTTGGATTATGCTGATGATTTGAGTGTACGAAATGAAAATGTCATCAAAATGATTAAATCTCGAGGTTCTGAGAGTTCAGGGTGCAACCAGAGCTTTAAAAACTAATGCTAAGGAGACAAGTCGTTTAGACTAGGGACAAGTGAAGTTGAAGAGGTTGCGTTAGGTAACGAGAAGATCGATCAAGCAGATAGCTTCATTTACTTATGTATTACCAGTAAAAATGATAGATGCAGTAAAAATGCTAAAACTAAAATAGCCAATATTGGAAGCTACAGACATGACAGTGGTAAAGTTAGGTTATGAAACATGGTCACTTCGAAAGAAGGAGCAGAATTTGTCGGAACGTTTTCCATAGGATTTGTCTTCTGTTGAGTACCCGTCTGGCTGACCTTAGTTTAAACAGTAAGCAGCACAAAAAATATTATTCTATAAACAACAAAGAGAGATAAAACTCTACAAAAAAAACCTCAAACGAGACGACGGCCAGTAGAAAGAAGAAACTAAAACAACGCGGATATTTCACCTGTATCCAAACAAGGCGTCCTCAGCACAAGATAAAAAGAAAACTAAACTAAAAACAAATAAAAACCACCACCAATAATAATAAATACAATTGTCGCTACTTATCCACGTAGGGAAAAGAAGCACTTTTTTGGTCTTTTTTGCTAGACCAAAAAGAGTTGCTTCAATGTTAGCTTACAAGAGGATTATTTCGCAACAGAATAGTTAACTAAGTTTCAATTTTCATATTTTTTCCTCAGTTACTCTTTGATGTTCTCATTGAAGTAACTCGAATAGTTTCTTTTCCCTACGTGGATAATTAGCGACAATTGTATTTATTATTATTGGTGGTGGTTTTATTTGTTTTTAGTTTAGTTTTCTTTTTATCTTGTGCTGAGGACGCCTTGTTTGGATACAGGTGAAATATCCGCGTTGTTTTAATTTTTTCTTTCTACTGGCCGTCGTCTCGTTTGAGGTTTTTTTGTAGAGTTTTATCTATCTTTGTTGTTTATTGTCATGTCTGGCCAGTTCGGCTTAAGAACTTTCATATTATTCTATCCCGATTTCTAAGACTATGACGAGAGAAAAGTTGAGATGGCTAGGACATACTCTGCGGATGAAGGATGACAGATTGCCAACGAGCCTTTTTTTTTTACTGACAATCTAGGGCCAAACAAATAGCAGGACGTCTTTAAATGGGATAGGACAGGTCCTGAGGAAGAATTTTAGGGAAATCCGATCTTTTTGGGAGTCTGTAAAGAGGGAAACTTCGACGAGATTGGAGAGATGAACATGGTACGTAGCTGTGGTGTCCTCATGAGGCTCAGTGCTGCAGTTAGCTGTTAGTAGTAGCTGTAGTAGAATAAGTAGTAATATTTCTACTGACAGATTGAACACACAAGAGAGAGAGGGGATCCCCGTCAATTCGTGAGACCTCTCATGATGGCATCCCTTATTAGAAAACCAACTGTGATACCTATGTGAAAATTATTGGGATGCCTTGATTCCTGGTACTTGTTATGTTAATGACAGATGTTTCCCAAAAAGAGAGTTTGAAAACCCTTCCACAAGAAAAACAATTGAAAAAAGAAGATAAAAATACGGTTTAATTTGGAAAAACTCGTATATTGTACCTTAAGAACTATTTAAAGCACAACATTCCATTTCAAAACAACAAAACATCTCCAACATCATAAACTTCCCATAAAAAGCAAAAGCTCAGATAGTTCCAGAAACTCCCCCACAAAGCCTAGATTGCTTGATTAGCTTCTGAAATAGAGAGGAATTGTTTCGAAACCTAATGCTTAATAATGGTAGAAAATACAATTAATGAAAAAAATCGGAGTAATATCTAGTCCATGCACTTAAAAACACTTAGCTAACCAAAATACCTTGCATCGGCATCAGTTTCGTTCCCAAGTAAAACGAATTCTTCGATTTCAGCTTTGTTACAGATTCGACATTGCTTTGGACATATCTCTCCACACAAACCAATGCATAGATGATTGCAAGAAAGAGACTCTTGACAGGGTTCATCACAGGGGCCACGTTCACACATATCTCCACATTTCAAGTTGCATTTCTTATGAATGCAATTCCAGGCACAGGGTTCCTATTTACATAGATACATAGATAGATACATGTTTATTTACAACAAGAATTAAACCATTTAAACAAACAGCGCAAATGCCCAATGGCATAGTTAAGCGCGTGGTATATCACCAAAAAAATAAAATAAAAAACCGTCATTACTTCGGCTTAAACTAATTTGCACTTCTTACGGAAATCCAACTTCAACCCTCACAACGGAAAATAGTATGGGAGATTAGCAAAATGATTTCTTAATAACTTCAGAAATTTGTTTCTATCATTACAATTTCTCACAGCTATTGGGATTAAATTCCAAAATTTTGGACCAATATGACGCAAACTAAATCCCGATCGCACCGTTGACCTAGTTTCAAAAGAGAAATCAGAACTATGGGATGTTGGGTAATTGTGGAATTGTGATTTTGTCGGGAGTAATCTTGGGAAATTTAGTGAAAGTTTTAGCAAGGAATTAAACAAAATTGACATAACTCCACTAAAAGCAGACTGATCTACAAGAGTTTGGTTACTATTCAAACGAGAGATAATAGTTTGCACTAAAGAAACAGTCCATCTTGGTCTGTTTTGCCATATCAAAGAGCCGATGAGAGAAAGATGAGTGAAAAAGGTGGCGACAAAGAAAACTTATGAAATGAACCTTAGTTTAATTCTCATTAAAGAAAATAAAAAGTTCAAACAAATAAAAATTAAAACAAAAATATAAGTTTTAAACTAATTTTTTATAACTTAACTATCTAATGGTATTAAGTTGAAACTTACGGGATTACTACTATCACTACTTCTGCTATTACAATTTAAATAAATCAAAAGAATATAAGTGTATCCAAGTTTTTTTTTTTTACACTTACACTTCAAGGGTGTAAGTGTGTCCATAGGATTTTTGCGAATAATACTAAATTTTCTTTTTCAGATCAACTTGAGGAAGTAAAAATTACATTAAACAATGCTATTTATGTCAGGGTTAAACATTCATGAAAAAGTTTCTTCAACATACAAATAGCAAGGCAAACCATGAATTCTTATAAAAAAATCTTAAGGATATACGGTATATTTTTTTCCCACGAAAAGAATATGTCAATTAGAATCGAACAGAAATTAATTTTAAAACTTTTTCCGCAAAACAAGTTTTTCAAAAAAAGTAAAGAGCTCCATTCGACTAAAAATGAGCAGAAATAAAGTCAAATAATCTTCCAAGCGTAAAACTTCCACAAATAACCATCAATAAATAAATGAAACCCAAAACAAATCACTATATTAAACTGACAATCCACGGTCATTTATTTTTCAGTGTTTTTTCAGTAAAGTATTTCTCTTTATAAAAATTCTCATAAATTTGATCCTACAATAAAATTTACTATTCAGGTAATTTAAATAATAGCTATCATTCTTGAATGAGCATTAACAGCAAATTTTACTTTAATTAAATAAAAAAACAAGCTTTTTTAGCTGAAAGTAAGGAGCGACATTAAAACTTAAAACGAACAGAAATTACATCGTATATGAACGGGGCTGCTTCCTCATCAACGCCCCGCTCTTTACGCTAAAGTTTGACTCTTTCTCTCAACTCTGCTTCTTAAAACAGTAAAAAACTTTAGCGTAAAGAGCGGGGCGTTGATGAGGAAGCAGCCCTTTTCATATACGAAGTAATTACTGTTTGTTTTAAGTTTTAATGTCGCTCCTTACTTTCAGCTAAAAAAAACTTGTTTTTTTTATTTAATTTCTGAACGTTTTTGAATCAATGCATGTTTTGATTTTGGCTCTCTGCAGAGGAATAGTAACACAAAATTTGCAAGTTTATTTTTTTTTGGCTAAATGGCTTTCTCTAAATGGCTTGTAACGTATAAATTAGCTTACGTAACGAACTTTTGTAATTTCATGTTTTTATTACATATATGAGGGGTTAACCCCTCGTCAGTACCTCGCTCTTTACACTAAAGATTAAATTTTGTCCCAATCCATTAAGAATGACCCCTGAATCACAAAAGCCGTAGAATAAATAGTTGAAATCACTAAAAATACTTTAGCGTTAAGAGCGAGGTAATAGGAGGAGGTGAGCCCTTCATATGCGCAATAATTTCTGTTCGTTTTAAGTTTTAATGCTGCTCCTTACTTCCAGTTGAAAAAACATTTCATATTTATTTTTTCATTGTTGTTTTTATAAATAATGCTAGAACATCCTGCGCTCCCTTCATGGAAATTTTCTTCTCCATGACAAATTTCTCGATGGAAAGTTCCCCCCAACCTATCCCCCTCTTGTCAACCCCTCCCCCAACCAAAAAATCCCCTTGAAAACGTCTGTACACTTCCCAATAAGCATTACTATATGTAAGCACTGGTCAAAGTTTGTAACTTGTAGCCCCTCCCATGGGGACTGTGGAGGAGTAAGTCGTCCCCAAAGACGTAGTTATAAGGTTTTTCGACTATGCTGAATAAAATGGCAATCAGAATTTTGATCCGATGAGTTTGGGAAAACAATTAGCGTGGGAGGGGGCCTAGGTGCCCTCCAGTTTTTTTGGTCACTTAAAAAGGCACTAGAACTTTTCATTTCTTTTAGAATGAGCCCTCTCGTAAGATTCTAGGACCACTGGGTCGATACGATCACCCCTGGGAAAAAAAACAAACAAAAACAAACAAACAAATAAACACGCATCCGTGATTTGCCTTCTGGCAAAAAATACAAAATTCCACATTTTTGTAGATAGGAGCTTGAAACTTCTACATTAGGTTTCTCTTATACGCTGAATCTGATGGTGTGATTCGTTAAGATTCTATGAATTTTAGGGGGTGTTTACCCCTATTTTCTAAAATAAGGCAAATTTTCTCAGGCTCGTAACTTTTGATGGGTAAGACTATACTTGATGAAACTTATATATTTAAAATCAGCATTAAAATTCAATTTTTTTGATGTAGCTATTGGTATCAAAATTCCATTTTTTAAAGTTTCGGTTACTATTGAGCCGGGTCGCTCCTTACTACTGTTCGTTACCACGAACTGTTTGACAAATTACTTAGTATGATGATACCTTTTAGACTAAGAAATGTTGTCGATAAAGCTTTAAGAGAAGAAAATTGCAGTTTTAGGAGGGGTAGAGGACCCTTTGACAAAATTTTTATTCTTAAATTAATAATTGAGAAGTGCATGAGTCATCGAACGCCTTTGGTCCACATTTTTACAAGTAATTAACTTTTACAAGTAATTTGAGTTGCATGAGGATTTAGTTGAATGATGCTGAGTTGTAGGGTGGGTTCAGTCAAACGAGGTCTGAGTTGCACAAGATTTCAATTAAACGGGGGTACAGCCGCACGAGGGTTCAGTTGTACAAGGTTCAGTTGAAGGGGGTTCTGTTGCATGGGGTTGAGTCGTATGGTGGTTGAGTTGCACCAATTACCAGTTATACGACGGTTGAGTTGCAAAGGGGTTCAGTTACAAGGAGTTCAGTTGAACTTGGGGCTAGATGCATATGGTTTCAGTTACACGAGGGTTCAGTTAAAATTGAACCATTCTAAGCAAATAATGAAAACCCATAATTACCAAGCAAGGAGCACAGATATGGCTACACTTATTTTTACATCTACTATGAGGACACCTGACCAAGCAACTTCCTTTGCAGGGAGGGCAAGTGGCTGAGCAACTTTCTTCACAAATATGGCCACAAACCAATTGACGACCACATTTCTCATTGCATTGCAAGTGCAGACGACCTTGGAAGCACTGACCACATTTACCAAAACATGTATGACCACAACTCAGCAATCCCAAACATGGTTCTTGACAAAGCGTCAAAAGATGCTCCAATGACTCATCAACTGAATCTGAAAATAAATAAATAAATAAATAATATATATATATATATATATATATATATATATATATATATATATATATATATATATATATATATATATATATATATATATATATATATATATATATATATATATATATATATATATATATATATATATATATATATATATATATATATATATATAAATAAGTTGTCTGTCTGTCTGTCGAGTGACGTCATTACAAGGATTGAACTGTATGTCGTCATGAAGTTAGTTGTCGTCATGTTTGTTATGACGATGCTTAGTATATGACGTCATTATAAGTATTTAAGAACATCGTTCAAAGACAAATTTTTAATTGTAAGATGTCGAGTGACATCATTATAAGGATTGAGCTTTATGTCGTCATGAAGTTAGTTGTCGTCATGTTTGTTATGACGATGCTTAGTATATGACGTCATTAAAAGTATTTAAGACAATCGTTCAAAGACAAATTTTTAATTGCAAGAAGATCGTGGACAGAAAATTTTTTAATTGTAAAATGACTGAAGAACCTACAATGGCAACAGCCGAGGAAGCTGCTCAAAGAGTCTATGCCAAAAAACTTGCGGCTGATAGAGAAAGTAAGAAAAGAAAGCGTGCCGAGGAATCATAAGAACAGCATAAAAACAGGCTTGCGGCTGATAGAGAAAGTAAGAAAAGAAGGCGTGCCGAGGAATCACAAGAACAGCAAGAAAACAGGCTTGCGGCTGATAGAGAAAGTAAGAAAAGAAAGCGTGCCGAGGAATCACAAGAGCAACCTGAAAGGACAATCGTTTCCCAATTGCAACATCTTTTCCACGAAAATAATAATTTAGTGCGTCTGTTCAAAACAGCCATCGATTTGATGCCTACTGATACGCATAAAATTGTTATTTCCGCTGACACAACGCCTCCTGGCCAACATGTGCGTAGATACAATGCTCCAACTATCGACGAAGTGGCAATCGTTATGGTCGGTGATCAGTTTTTACCTCGAGATATTATTCTTCATAAGCGAAACGCTCAGTTGGTAAGAATTGCTGAAACTCATCAATGCTACGATGCCCTACAATATCCTATCATTTTTTGGGATGGAGCCAACGGCTATCACTTTAATATTAAATTGATAAATCCAGCCACTAACAAAGAAATGAATAAGAAATGCAGCGCAATGCGTTATTATTCCTATAGACTAATGATTCGGCAGGATAAAGCCAATTATATTTTAAAATGCCGTCAATTGTTTCACCAATACATCGTTGATATGTATGCAAAAATTGAATCAGAACGTTTGCTATTTATCCGTCTGAATCAGACCAAGCTCCGCTCTGAACAATACATTCATTTGCGAGATGCAGTTGTAAATCACGGTAATACCACAAACGCTGGAAGATTAACGATTTTACCTTCGTCATATGCTGGCAGTCCCCATCAAATGCATGAATATGTTCAAGATGCTATCGCGTATTTTCGTCTCTATGGTCGTCCAGATTTATTTATTACATTTACATGTGATCAATCTTGGGACGACATACAGCAGCTTTAACTTCAAGGACAATCGGCGGTTCATAGACATGACATTACGGCCCGTGTCTTCCGGCAAAAGTTGAAATCACTGATAAACTACATAGTAAAACTTGAAGTGTTTGGGTCAGTGCGATGCTGGATGTACTTAGTCGAATGGCAAAAACGAGGATTGCCACACGCACATATACTAATCTGGCTACATTATAAAATTACTTCTAATGAAATTGATGATGTAATTTTCGCTGAAATACCTGATAAAAATGTCGATAAGGGCTTATATGGTATTGTGGTAAAAAATATGATACATGGACCTTGCGGTGCACTGAACGACAAATCACCATAAATGGCCAAAGGAAGGTGCACAAAGCATTATCCTCGTATATATATATATATATATATATATATATATATATATATATATATATATATATATATATATATTTATATATATATATATATATATATATATATATATATATCTATATATATATATATATATATATATATATATATATATATATATATATATATATATATATATATATATATATATATTTATATATATATATATATATATATATATATATATATATATATCTATATATATATATATATATATATATATATATATATATATATATATATATATATATATATATATATATATATGTGTGTGTGTGTGTGTGTGTGTGTGTGTGTGTGTGTGTGTGTGTGTGTGTGTGTGTGTGTGTGTGTGTGTGTGTGTGTGTGTAGATATTGTAACAGGAGCTCGGTGGCTTCGCCACCGGGTCCTAGCACTCGGCACGCTTCTATATATGGATTCTCACTGTCGCTTATCTTCTAAACGCAGATAATTTGAGCCTTTTTTTGATGTCATGACCTTTAACTTTTAACTCGGCTTTTCTTTTGTCAGTATGAAAGACATATTGCCGAACCTTTGTTTCTTTTAATTGTTCAGGTGGTGGGACAAAAATTTCTTCTTTTGCCTAGGCTTGATTTTTGTCATTATGAAGGACATATCGCCGAACCTTTGTTTCTTTTAATTGTTAATGTGTTGGGACAAAAAAATTTTGTCTTGCCTCGGCTTGACTTTTTTTTATTATGAAAGACACATGGCTGAACCTTTGTTTCTTTTAACTGTTATATATATATATATATATATATATATATATATATATATATATATATATATATATATATATATATATATATATATATATATATATATATATATATATATATAAAAATAAGTTGTCTGTCTGTGTGTCTGTCTGTCTGTCAGGTGACGTCATGTTTCTGTGTTGACTGACGTCATCAAGTCAGTTGTCGTCATTTTTGCTACGACGGTGACGTCATTCAAGATATTTAAGACATATGTTCACGTAGAAATCTATTAATGTTTAAGTTTAAAATGACTGATGAACTTACAATGGCAAAAGCCGATGAAGATGCTCAAAGAGTCTATGCCAAAAAACTTGCTGCTGATAGAGAAAGTCAGAAAAGAAAGCGTGCCGAGGAATCAAAAGAACAGCAAGGAAACAGGCTTGAGGCTGATAGAGAAAGAAAGAACAGAAAGCGTGCCGAGGAATCAAAAGAACAGCAAGGAAACAGGCTTGAGGCTGATAGAGAAAGAAAGAACAGAAAGCGTGCCAAGGAATCAAAAGAACAGCAAGGAAACAGGCTTGAGGCTGATAGAGAAAGAAAGAACAGAAAGCGTGCCGAGGAACTACCAGAGCAACGCGGAAGCAGACTTGCTGCTAAAAGAGAAAGTGAAAAAAGAAGGCGTGCCGAGGAATTACAAGAACAGCAAGAAATCAGGCTTGCTGCTGATAGAGAAAGTAAGAAAAGAAAGCGTGCCGAGGAATCACAAGAACAGCAAGAAATCAGGCTTGCTGCTGATATAGAAAGTAAGAAAAGAAAGCGTGCCGAGGAATCAGAGCAACCTGAAAGTTATCGCCTGGCATTCAGGTACAACCCAGTCGATGATTATAGCTTGAGTAGATGTGTTCAAATCGGGACAATGTCTAAAATTTGTCCCTATTGCAAGGCCTTGAAATTCAATGGTGAAACAATGGGAATGTGTTGCGCCTCAGGAAAAGTTAAACTTCCTCTATTGGCTGCACCACCAGAGCCATTGAAGACTTTCCTTACTGGAACTACGCCAGAATCTAAGCGTTTTTTGTCACAAATCAGAAAATACAACTCATGTTTCCAAATGACGTCGTTTGGAGCCCAAATCGAAAATCCAGATCAATTTATGTCTACTTTCAAAGTAAAAGGGCAAATTTATCATAGAGCAGGGTCCCTTCTACCATTCTCAGGCGAGAATCATAAATTTTTACAATTGTACTTCATCAGTGATAGAAATTCTGAATTGAATGCACGTTGCGAAATTTCTCCCAACGTTGAAAGGACAATCGTTTCCCAATTTCAACATCTTTTCCACGAAAATAATAATTTAGTGCGTCTGTTCAAAACAGCCATCGATTTGATGCCTACTGATACGCGTAAAATTGTTATTTCCGCTGACAAAACGCCTCCTGGCCAACATGTGCGTAGATACAATGCTCCAACTATCGACGAAGTGGCAATCGTTATGGTCGGTGATCAGTTTTCACCTCGAGATATTATTCTTCATAAGCGAAACGCTCAGTTGTTAAGAATTGCTGAAACTCATCGATGCTACGATGCCCTACAATATCCTATCATTTTTTGGGATGGAGCCGACGGCTATCACTTTAATATTAAATTGATGAATCCAGCCACTAACAAAGAAATGAATAAGAAATGCAGTGCAATGCATTATTATTCCTATAGACTAATGATTCGGCAGGATGAAGAAAATTATATTTTAAAATGCCGTGAATTGTTTCACCAATTTGTCGTTGATATGTATGCTAAAATTGAATCAGAACGTTTGCTATATATCCGCCTGAATCAGACCAAGCTACGCTCTGAACAATAAATTCATTTGCGAGATGCAGTTATAAATGACGGTAATACCACAAACGTTGGAAGATTAACAATTTTACCTTCGTCATATGCTGGCAGTCCCCGTCATATGCATGAATATGCTCAAGATGCTATTGCGTATGTTCGTCTCTATGGTCGTCCAGATTTATTTATTACATTTACATGTAATCAATCTTGGGACGAGATACTGCAGCTTTTACTTCAAGGACAATCGGCGGTTCATAGGCATGACATTACGGCCCGTGTCTTCCGGCAAAAGTTGAAATCACTGATAAACTACATAGTAAAACTTGAAGTGTTTGGGTCAGTGCGATGCTGGATGTACTCAGTGGAATGGCAAAAACGAGGTTTGCCACACGCACATATACTAATCTGGCTACATAAAAAAATTACTTCGAACGAAATTGATGATGTGATTTCCGCTGAAATACCTGATAAAAATGTCGATAAGGGGTTACATGATATTATTGTAAAAAATATGATACATGGACCTTACGGTGCACTGAACGAAGATTCACCATGCATGGCCAAAGGAAGGTGCACAAAGCAATATCCTTGACTTTTAGTATCAAACACAATTACTGGCAATGATGGTTACCCACAATATAGAAGAAGATCTACTGAAGATGGCGGTAAAACAGCAATAATAAAGAAGCGTAACGGTACCACCATCGAAGTAGATAACCAGTGGGTTGTTCCATATTCCCCATTATTATCAAAAACATTTAATGCACACATAAACGTTGAATACTGTAACTCCGTAAAGGCAATCAAATACATATGTAAATACGTCAACAAAGGCAGTGACATGGCAGTTTTTGGCTTGCAGCCCGAAATCAAAGATTTCGACGAAATCGTACAATATCAGGCTGGAAGATACATAAGCAGTAATGAAGCTGTTTGGCGAATTCTTTCATTTCCGATACATGAACGTAGTCCAGCTGTTGTTCACTTAGCGGTACATTTACAGAATGGTCAACGTGTTTATTTCACGGAAACCAACGTGCAACAAAGAGTCCTGAATCCACCGGATACAACATTAACAGCTTTTTTTTCGCTTTGCAAAAATGATTCTTTTGCAAAAAAAACTGCTGTATACTGAAGTGCCTTCGTATTACACGTGGAATACTAAAAATAAAGTATTTGAACGTCGAAAACAGGGTAAGTCAGTCGACGGCCAACCTACCATCTTCAAAGATACCACGATAGGAAGACTCTACACCGTTCACCCCAATCAACATGAATGCTTCTTTCTACGCCTGCTTTTGGTGAATGTATCCGGTCCGACTTCCTTTGAGTATTTGAGAACTGTAAACGGTACTATACATGACACTTACCGTAGTGCATGCCAAGCTCTGAATTTATTGGAGAATGACCAACACTGGGATAACTGCATCAATGACGCGTGCGAAACGTCAACCCCAAGTCAAATTCGTGCATTGTTTGGCATCATTTTAACAACTTGCTCTCCATCAGCTCCTACAGAGTTATGGGAAAAATATAAGTCAAATATAAATGTCCGAAGATATACTCCATCGAAAACAGTTAGAGACGTCAGATATGACTTTTGATTTTACATCAGAAATTTATAACTACACTTTAGTTATTATAGAAGATTTGTGCGTACATATGGCAAACAAACCTCTTCAGGTTTTGGGAATGCCTTCACCTAACCGTATCGCTGCTGTTTCGACATGTGTAGAATTGGATCGTGAACAAAGTTACAGTACGAGTGATCTATTGTCGTATGTACAAAATAACATTTCCAAGTTAACGTCGGAACAAAAAGACATTTATGATACGATAATGCATTGTGTCGATAACAACGTTGGAGAAATTTTCTTTTTGGATGCGCCAGGAGGTACTGGTAAAACATTTGTGATAAAACTGATTCTGGCATCAATTCGATCAAAAAATGGTATAGCGTTGGCAATTGTGTCGTCCGGAATAGCCGCAACATTGCTGCCTGGTGGAAGAACTGCTCATTCCGCTTTGAAATTGCCTCTGAATTTGCATTCTACAGAAACTCCCACGTGCAATATTTCCAAATCATCTGGGATGGGTAAAGTATTGCAGCAATGCAAACTTATTATTTGGGATGAGTGCACAATGGCACA
Source organism: Artemia franciscana (assembly GCF_032884065.1). NCBI lineage: Eukaryota > Metazoa > Arthropoda > Branchiopoda > Anostraca > Artemiidae > Artemia > Artemia franciscana. The sequence goes on along the minus strand of NC_088871.1, from coordinate 50,753,562 downwards.
CAAAAAATCGCTCGAGGCTCTGGATCAATGCTTGAAAGATTTGAGAGGGAAGTCGAAACCCTTTGGCAGCACATTAATATTGCTTGCGGGAGATTTCAGGCAAACATTACCTATAATACCTAGATCAACTCCTGCAGACGAAATGAATGCTTGCCTGAAAAATTCTAATTTATGGGCACACGTAAAAATATTAAAATTAACTACAAATATGCGTGTCCGATTGCAAAACGATGACTCTGGTCAAAAATTTTCAGATCAATTGCTGGCAATTGGAAACGGAAAGCTCCCAGTAGACTCAATTTCAGGACGTATACAACTACCTGCTGATTTCTGTAATTTAGTGACGTCCAAAAATGAATTGATTGAAAAAGTATTTCCGAATATTCTAAAAAATTATAAAAATAATAAATGGCTAAGTGAAAGAGCGATTCTCGAACCCAAAAATATAGACGTCCACGAAATCAACAATATTGTTTTGACCAAGATTCGAGACCAGGCAGTCCTTTACAAGTCAGTCGACACAGTTTTGGAACCAAATGAAGCGGTTAATTATCCATCTGAATTTTTAAATTCCATAGATCTTTCAGGGTTTCCACCACACGTGCTACAACTAAAAATAGGCGTACCAATAATACTTTTAAGAAATATAAACCCACCAAAGCTTTGCAATGGCACTCGACTTGCCGTAAAAAAAAACAATGGAAAACCTAATAGAGGCCACAATCTTGACAGGGCCTTTTGAGGGTGAGGCTGTTCTTATTCCTCGCATTCCCATGATTCCAACGGATCTGCCTTTTCAATTTAAAAGATTGCAATTCCCAATTCGATTAGCATTTGCAATCACCATTAACAAAGCTCAAGGTCAATCATTAGAAAAATGTGATATAGATCTTAATACTGATTGTTTTTCCCATGGACAATTGTACGTTGCATGTTCGAGGGTCGGTAAACCTGACAATCTATTTATATGCAGCGACAATCGGACAGCGAAGAATGTTGTATATTCGTAAGTTTTACGCAGTTAATTTGTATTGCATCTATCTATCTATCTATCTATATAAAAACGAGTTGTGTGTATGTATGTTTGTTTGTTTGTAAAAAGAGCGTTTGCATATGATGTCATTATTAGTACATACGGCTTTGTATATGCACAGACAATGGGAAAGCCAAGAATGTTGTATATTCGCAATTTTTACGTAGTTTGAAACACATATATAAATCTATCTATATTCACAGGTGGGACACAGGGACACAACTACAATGGCGCGTAACGACTTACGCGCGCGGGGGGGCTTGGGGGGCGCGAAGCGCCCCACCAACTAGGTGTTGGGGTGGCGCGAAGCGCCACCCCAACAGCTAGTATATATATATAAACATGTTTATTATTTTCAACCTTTTAGTCTTCTCCAAGACAAAAATTTGTCTTTTCTAAGATTTGAAACTAGGTTACCACGGCCGGAGTTAGGTGTTTATACCACTGCACTATCAAGTATCGTATATAATAGTCTTTGTTTTATAAATTTTACTGTGCCCAAACAACCCTTTATGCCGTATTATTTATAAAGGGGGGGAGTATACAATAGGGGGGGGGGATGATGTTTATGGTATTGTAATCGGAAATGCATTTACTGATAAAATTTGGAAATAACTGAACATTCTGAAGGGGACAAAATAGCTCAAAAACTAAAAAAAGAAACAAACTATGTGACAAAACCACAAAATATACAACAAAAATACAAGGCGGTGAGTTGAGGAAAACAACTTATTCCTAATAAAAATAAAAATTCCTGACGCACAGGTGTCAAATTAATGTTCCAGTTGCTGAGTCTTTTTAACAGGGAGATGTACCAATTGCTGTAGGCGTCAATCCCAGGGCCCCGTTACAAAAGGAAAGATTTTAAAACATATTGTTTCCAGTGAGGCGCAAATAACGCTTTGAGCTTAAGAGATTAAAAAGAAGGTAGCGCTACTACTGTTTTTGGTAATTCCCGTTCATTCTAAGATTGAATTGACTGTTCATTTGTATTCCCGTTCGCTTTAGGATCCATTTATTCATTTTCATTTATTCATCAGTAGTAATTTTTTTGTTTCAAGTTGGATTTTTTTTTATGACTGCCCATCTCAACTTTTAATATGACTTTTTCTTTGAAATTGCTTTTTCTAGGAAGCTTTTCTTAAATCAATTTCTATTCGCTTTCAATTGATTTGTCACGACTAATATGTATGGTACAGTAAACGATATCAGGATAATAGGACACAAGGAGTCCGATGCTGTACCAAGATGAACGTGGTACGAGGCGATACCTCGCTGAAGTTGTGGCACAGAGCAGGTCTTCAATGAAGATGACAGGAGTTCAAAACTTAAATACAAGGCAAGGCGGACCTTTACCTTGATCCTGTTAGAAATACAGTATGCTTCCGTGTTTCGGTGGAGGGGGTCGAGCTACTACTAAATGCCGCTTGAGACGTATAAAGTGCTAAATTACAGCAAGTTAAACTTCCTTATATCTCCCGTTCTGTGACCAGGGTTGCCACTGTAGCACAGAAGTGCCATTTTAACACTTTTTCATTATGTTTAGCACTGCAACACCTGCTCAGGTTGCCATCTGTAGCACAAAAATGCTGTTTTAGCATTATTTTATTATTATTACCGTCCGTTTATTGACTGTAGCACCGAAAATCGCTCTGTAGCTGTCAAATTTGGGCAATTGTAACACTTTAGGATCTAACCGAGATAGCAACCCTGTCTGTGAACCTAACTTTGCTCTTAGCTTAGACTAAATTATGAATAGTAATACAGCTTGAACATTTGATGGTCAAATTAGTAATGAACGTTATCTTCTATTTAAGCGGCTTACCATTTCGATTCTTGCAATAAGTGTAAGCATTATGTCCGCAAGGTAGAATATCTGAAAGGGATATCAATTCATTGCAGTCACTTGCCGAACATGGGCTTTTACAATCCTTTTTGCAGTTGTGGCCACATTCAAGGATAGTTGTACATTTCTTGGCCTGAAAAAAAAAACGCACATTTAAGAAAATTTACACATTAACATAATAGTATAAAAAGACCCATTATGGACCCATAGGATTTTCGTTATTCGGATGTCTAGATATTAAAGGTATTGGGAAATTCTTTCACCAGGGTGAGAAATGTAGAAAATATCTTTGGAAGATTAAATTAGGGTGTCCTTGCCCCCAGTAGCTATCAGTTGAATGTTTTTCGACGAAAAGGATTATTGTATTCAAATAGAGCATAGAACGGCAGACCAAACGGTATGCTTGTTTTTCTCTTTATGGACGCCAATTATCTTCTCTCCCTCCCCCCCCACCACTCAAAGAGTAGCTTACACACATACATTAACACTAAAATACGTAAACCTCACAAAGCTCAAAAATAGTGTCTAGGTACTTCGAAGTTGATAAAAACAAAGCTTCTACTAGTATTCCCTCCCCCCTCTAAAGAAAATTCCTGGCGGAACCTCAAAATTTATTCACCAAAACTAAAAATGGAATTTTGATGACAATTGGCAATTCATCAGAACACGCTTTTTACTCTAAATGTTTAAAATTCATTGAGTTTATTGTTACCCAACAAATCTGGGAAAATCTGAATTATTTTCGGGAAAAAAGCGAAGCACCCCCAAAAAAGCAGATCTTAAAGAAAGTCACTTCATTAGATTCATCACATCAGAGAACACTACCGTAGATGTTTCAAGCTCCAATCTAAAAGACGTGGAATTTTATAGAAAAAATATTTTGGACCCACATTTATTTGTTTTTGGTTCATATCTATAGGTGACCATAAAAGCCAGCAATCTTAGCGAAAACCACTTTATCTGATTCATCATATCAGTAAACCCGACTTTAGAGGTTTCAAGCTGCAATCTACAAAATACAGAATTTATAGTTTTTTTTCCCAGAAGAAAGATTGTGGGTGCGTGTTTATTTGTTTTTGTTTCATTCCTAGAGGTGACCATAAGAGCAAGCAATCTTAGCGAAAATCGCTTTAATAGGTTCATCACATTATCAAACCCCGCTTTACAGGTTTCAAGCTGCCATCTACAAAATGCAGATTTTTTTTCCCAGAAGTAAGGTCGTGAATGCCCATTTATTCGCTTTCTGTCCAGGGATGAGGGCATCAAATTAAGTGTCCTAGATAATTGGAAGGGATGTTATTCGAACATAAATTAAAAGTTCCTTTCATGACACCAAACTACGGCTTTACCGCTAATAAAACCAATTTGCAAACAGTTTGAAAGTCTGAGAAGCTAATCGATTTAAAAGTACAAAAAAACTATGTTTTATGCTTCCCAGCTGCAAAGGAAGTAATGTCGCATGGTGGCAGTACCAGATTCAACTATGTGGACTTTATTTTTTTTATAGACGCTCGTTTAGTGGTATGGAATTACACATTAGCTATCATGATGCTAGCCGTGCCTAAAAGAGCACATTTTAATACCCAAACCTCTTCTCTCTAAGAATCTTCAGATAAATGTATAAAGATGTAGTAAAACAATTTTATTTTAACCTATTCATTTTATTTGGTTGAATTTAAGCATCGACAGAAACAGGCTCAATGTGACAGATAAATTAGAAGTTTAAATTTAGTGTTTATTTCGCTATTTTGTTTTTTTTTTCAAATTTCCAAAGATGTAAGAGATTCCAGTTCAAGGAGGAGAATTAACCTGTTATGTAAGAGGTATATTTTACATGGCCATTATAAAACCAAGATGTGGTATCTATGAAAGCAGAGTGAGGTGTAAGTACGGGCCCTGAGGAATGTGAAGATCTTCGCAAAACCCCACTTTAGGCGCTTTTAAGATCTTAGGTATTTGTTGACCGAGGGGAGATAATGCAACATCTAGGAATGAAATCAGAGCCTTGAATATCTCCATAGACGTCGTTTTTAAGTTCTTATCTCAACTCCTTCTGTAGCCTATTCTAAGGCTTCGGAATTTGCATAAAGACTAGTCTACAACTGTCGTAATCTTGGGAAAAAATGAATCTCGCCATTATTTTGTTTTGAGTGTGATTTTCTTTTGCTCTAGAGTCGGGACGTAGTGGATTAAAGTTAAATGAATTATTCTGCATTATAACTAAATATATTATAGACTAATGGATTGACCCTTTTACCAGGAATCTTCACCATTTAAAATTTGCTTAATTTTGTTTCATTTTACCTGCACATTTAGTTACTTTCTTTATTTGACAAGTTTTTTAAATGCATTTAAAAATAAACTTACTCGAAGAAAATGTATCCTAAAATATATTCCTGTGCCCTACCCTACTGATATTTTGGTATCTGACCACCTGGAAAATATTCCACGGCCACCCTTTCATATATAATACGAATAGAAGAGGTCATGCAGACCCTTCCCTTATAAATGTACCAATTAGTAGACACGGGAAGATTAGAAGAGGACACTAGTGGAGGCGTACACTACTCTTGAGCAACAGCCATTCCTAATGTGTAAACGGGTATTGCTTCAATAATAAGGTGAATAAGAAAATAGAAAGATGCTCGCTCTACTTCAGCGTTTAAGCGATATTCGCTAATTCCAATTATTGCCAAATTTAAAATATCATTGTTATTGACAATTTTTTTTCTAAATGTATTTAAAATAAACTTACTCGTAAGAAAATGCATCCTAAAAGTTATTCATGTGCCCTACCCTACTGCTATTCTGGTGTCTGACCCCCTGAAAAATTTTCTGCGGCCACCCTTTCATACATAATACGATTAGAAGAGGTCATGCAGACCCTTCGCTTATAAATGTCCCAATTAGTAGACACGGGAAGATTAGAAAAGGCCACTATTGGAGGCTTACACTACTCTTCTCGCTCTACTTAAGTCATATTCGCCTTATTCCCACTTACTGCCCAAAATAAAATATCATTGTAACCGCTATTCACCGATTGAAACACGCCACCGCATCAATTAAGACTGTGCTCAACTAGTCCAACAGCTCTTTTCTGGTTGAAAAAAGTAAATAAAATTAAAAATCCCTATAGGACCCTTAAACCCGTTTTAAATTGTGCAAAAAGGGTGTGCTGTAAGAACTCTGCACCTTAGGAAACTAATATAGAAACTGCAGATCTAATTTTTCTGGTCTGCACTCAAATATGAATAAACTAGAAGAAGCCACTCCTTTAGTTCGTTTCTTATTAGTAGATATGAAAAGAGTAAAAAAGGTAGGGGCGTTAACTGAATGGTGAGGGGAGAAGATTGCCTTTTAGATTCGTCTTGTCTTCCCCCTAGATCTTTTTGCCCTTTTTGGCATATTTACAGAAGAAATTCATTCCGTAAATTTACACTTATGAGAAGAGGCATTAGCAATAGCGATAACGAACCTGTAAACAAGTATATTTTTTCAATACCAAGATGTGATAGACTTATCTTATAGTTGTCTACTACTACTTCATGCTTTTTTCGACAACCTATGCTTGCTTCTTAGCATTACTTAGTTGTGCTACGACCTATAGTTTGTCTTTTAATATAATCTCAAAACAACTGTTTTATCTAAAAAAGGCACTAGATCGCGCAATTTCCTTTAAAATGAGCCACTAAACAACTCACCACGATGTTCCAGTGCCAAGCTAGCTGCGGAGGAAAAGAATAAAAGAGAGAAAAAAGGATACCATATGCAAAGAACATCGTGGTTTCAATCACTTTTCTTGATTTTCAAGCCAATTTCCTCGTTATTCAAGCTAAGGGACGGTAAATTTCCTATATAGGGATTTTGGAAAAAGTGGTTCTAATAGTGTACTTTTGTTTTCGTCTGACTCCATTTTTAGGAGCTATGGGCTATTGTATTTCTTAGTATGGGACGTGATCGTCTCTTACTAGGTTACTAGCTATCCCTGCAACCCCGATTAGCCAAATGAGGCAAGCCGGACACTAATTAAGAAGTGTTTCAAACCAATGTGCTTGAAAATGCTAATACAAATGAATTTCCACCTACTTTACACTCGTCTTTTCCAGGGGTAATATGACAAGAGACTTCCAGCGTGTGTTTACATTCTTCTATGGTCTTTTTCACTTTGACTGGACATTTATATGCATCGATGTTTTTACCACAGGGTATCTTAGTTTTGTGGCCACATGAGAGCTCAAAGAGAATCGTCTCAGTGCAGGAGCCACATTCTTCCGAACATACACGGCGACAAGGGTGATTTCTCTTACAATGGTTATTTTTTCTTTCACACGGCTTCATGCAGACAACTTTCACATGATCGGGGTCTTCCTAAAATGAAAATAATTTTTCACAAAACTGTCCCAAAGATTAAGTAGAAAAATAGTATTGATAACAATAATAAGATTATTGACCTGAATATAGGATCAATTATCAGTAACTTGATTTTGGGACCCCAGAACATACATTTAGCCCATCTGAGGCATGTTTCCAAGGTCTAATTTGGACTGCCACTTCTTATTCTCACTCCTGAAAGCTACTGGAAATCGGCAATAAGTAGACATAGCTATAAAATGACGGGACGAAATTGGAATAGAAATAAGGCAATCGGGCAAGATCCTTGTCCTTCTCACCTTTAATATTTACGACCACTCCAATTACAAAAGACCATGCCCTTCTTCCGTTTCGAAACCAAAAAGTTCCAAACCTGAATTTGAATAATTAAGATTTATTTAAATATTATTAGCACTATTTGCCTTACTCAGGTCATTGCTAAAAATTAAGGATTCTTATTACTATTAAATAAAAAAAAAGTGTTTTCAACTGAAAGCAAGGAGCAACATTAAAACTTAAAACGAACATATTTTACTCCGTATACGAAAGGGGTAGCGTCCTCCTCGACGCCTCGCTCTCTACGCTCAAGTTCGACTCTTTCTCCCAACTCTGCTTTTTCAAACACTAAAAACTTTAGCGTAAAGAGTAAGGCGTTGAGGAGGGGACAATTCCTTTCATATACTAAATAATGTCTGTTCGTTTTAAGTTTTAATGTCGCTCCTTACTTTCAGTTGAAAAAACTTTTTTTTGAATTTCTGAACGTTTTTTAATTAATGCATATTTTGATTTTGGCTCACCGGATATGAATAATTAAAACAAAACTTGCATATTAGTTTTTTTTGGCTAACTGGCTTTCTCATAGTTTTGATCGGACGATTTTGATAAAAAAAAGGGTGAGGGAGGAGGCCTAGTTGCCCTCCAATTTCGGTTACATAAAAAGGCAACAAGAACTTTTATTTTTTACGAACATTTTTATTAGTAATAAATATACATAACTTACGAATTAACTTACGTAACGAACTTCTATATTTGTATTTTTTTGTTACATATATGAGGGGGTTCACCCCCTCGTCAATATCTCGCTATTTCCACTAAAGTTTGAATTTTGTCCCAATTTGTTAAGAAAGGCCCCTGAATCACAAAGGCCGTAGAATAAATAGTTGAAATTACTAAAAATAGTTTAGCATAAAGAGCGAGGTATTGTGGAGGGAGAAGAACCCCCTTATATATGTAATAATATCTGTTCGTTTTAGTTTTTAATGCTGCTCCTTACTTCCAGGTGAAAAAACTTTTTTTATTTATTTTATCATTGTTTTTTTTTTCTAAATAATGCTACAAAATCCTGAGGCCCCTTCATGGAAATTCTTTTCCCTCATGACAAATTCCTACATGGAAAAATCCTCCCAAGTAGCCCCCTTCCCCCTGACCCACTCACCCCCTCAACGTGAAAAAGTCCCCCTGAAAACGTCTGTACACTTCCCAATAACCCTAATATACGTAAATAATGGTCAAAGTTTGTAAGTTGCAGCCCCTTCCACGGGGACTGTGTTGGATTAAGTCATCCGAAAGATATAATTATTAGGTTTTTTGACAATGCTGAAAATAAATGGCTATCTCGAAATTTTGATCTGGTGACTTTGGGAAAAAATGAGCGTAGGAGGCGGTCTAAGTGTCCTTCAATTTTTTGGTCACTTAAAAAGGGCACTAGAACTTTTAATTTTTCGTTAGAATGAGTCCTCTTGCGACTTTCTAGGACAATCGGGTCGATACCGATCACCCCTGGGAGACAAAAAAAAAAAAAAAAAAAAAAAAAAAAAAAAAAAAAAAGTAAAGACGCATCTGTGATCTGTCTTCTGGCAGAAAACACAAAATTCCACATTTTCGTAGATGGGAGCTTGAAACTTCTACGGTAGGGTGCTCTGATACGCCGAATCTGATGGTGTGATTTTCGTTAAGATTCTATGACTTTTTATGACTATTATTTTTTATGACTATTTTCTAAAATAAGGCAAAATTTCTCAGGCTTTTAACTTTTGATGGATACGACTAAACTTGATGAAACTTATATATTTGAAATCAGCATAAGAATAAAATTGTTTTGATGTAACCATTGGTATCAAAATTCAATTTTTTGAGTTTCGGTTACTATTGAGCCGGGTCGCTCATTACTACAATTCGTTACCACGATCTGTTTGATTAAACGCTAATTAAGACCAACTACTCCACAAACTAACACAGGGCCTTACATTCTCGGGCAAGAACAAAGCAATTAGCTGAATGAGGATTTTTTTTTAAGACAATGATGTAAAGAAATTGAAATTCAGACTGTGTTAGAATAGATTCAAATTCAGTTTCATTTATCTAAAAACAGTTTTCATAGTATTAGCAAGAGCTTCATCTAAATAACGCTATCTCTTACAACAAAAAAAGGGGGGGGAAACAAACTAAGCATGATTAATGACATTCTGTTCTTTTATTCCGTATAAAAAGGAATAAAAGAACTACTGAATCTATTCATTCTGTATCAGTTGGGTTCAAACTTGTTGGTGTGTCGAGTTTATTGCCCCCTGGCTTTGGGGGGCGACAAGAAGAGGCAACAATATACTACATTTTTCATTAGCCAGGAGTGACTGTCCAAAGTTTCAAGTGAAATGGAATCTGCGTTCTCTCGGCGCTGGTATTTTCAAAGTTGTAATTGGAGTAACATTCGCGTCATGTATTTACATTTACTTATACCCTCAGTTGGTGCATATCACCTGTAAGTGTAAGAAACCATTCAGTACTTAAAAATTTTCACCTCAACGAGGCAATAACCGCGGCAATTGGCAATAACCGAAATTGTTTTACATTCTCATTTTATCCTTCAATTCAATGGACCCATAAAATATCTATTCCTAAGCTATTTGCATTAGTTCTGCTCATAAGAAAAAGACACTAGGATAAAGTATCAGACTTACGCTTGGATGACACGTTTTGGGACATGAGTGACCACAATCTAGGCGAAAATCACATGGCCTTTCGCAGCATCCCTCCGGTTTGGCTGAACAGCGTACTTTACCCACGTGACCACAATCGGGTATAATCTTATCAACAATTTCCTTGCAAATATACAGATTAGGGTCTACATGGCACTTCATTGTAGCACTATGACCACATGGTAAGCTCTTTTCGACTTTAACAAAGCATTTTCCACATTCTTCAAAGCAAATTTTGTCGCACTTATGATTATGGCTGCAAAGGAACCTTTCGCATTTCATTGTGCATTGCTTTTTCTCGTGCTCTCTGTCAATAACGTGACAAACACCTGTACAAATATGACCGCAAGAAAGTGGGGTATTACATTTTTCCATACAACCTCCCTCAATGACTTTGATGAAATCATCTCCTTTTTCGATAGTTGTGATGGTCCCATGAACCTTAAAAGTAAAAATGAATCGCTTTTAAAATAATGTTTCTGCCGTCCAGACTACTACTACTTTTACTTCAACTCACTGCATCACCAAACCACCTGATGCCAAAATAGCCATAAACCCAATTTATTCAACGAAATCTTCTGTTCACCCTCCCAATAGGTTCTCAATTCCCTTGAATCTTTCCTTATGAAATCTTCCCAGCCCATTCAGGTACGACCAGTTAATTTGTTTGGCCCTAGAAGGTTGGCTAACAAGGAAGATCTGTGACAATTTGCCATCCTTCATTTGTTTAATCTATGGTAATCTGTGTAATACTTATTGAATAGCATGTTAATAGACATGTATTATGGATAGAGAATGATTCCCTTTAGAAGCCCCTAAATAGAAGACAAAATATGATGAAAGAAGTTTATTTTTACAACTTCTGAAGTAATTACCAAAAAGTGTTTGTTAAAGTATTTTCTGTAGATAAAGATACCGAAGTTTGATTGAACACACATTCCCTATCCCTCTCTCTCTTTGAAAACAGATTAGCAAGCGGTTTTCGACAACCATCTAAGGACTTTGAAAAAGTCACATATGGCCTTTCGGCATGAAAAACAACGTTACGTTCCCTTTTCTAGGGGCTATCAGTGGTGGGCGTCTCCTGATATATAGAATGATATATGTTCGTTTCAAGTGTTATTGTCTTTCACTATTTTCATTTAAAAACTTGTTTTCTTTATTTAATTTCTATTCGTTTATCAACGTCTACCTAAAGCGTAAATTATTTCAAAAGCCCTACAAACGACTCAAACGTTAACGTTTATTTTGCTTGTGCAGGATTTTGATATGTCATTTTTCATCATCCTTACGATTTTCATATTTTAGCGTTAGACAACAATTTTACGCTCAATCGATAGCTGAGATTCCGTTTTTCCATCTACTAAATTACCTTTTAGAAATTCGTTCAGCTTTTTTTTTGAGATTGAAAAGCACACTGAAGAGACAAAAAAAAATATGCGAAAACAGGAATATCCTACTATTTTTGTTCAAGTTTAGATCATTGTATAAGAAAAGGTAAAAGTAATATCAAAACCATGGCTTGATAAATGGATAAGTCTGAAACTAAAAGTGAATCCAATGATTCACTTTTAAGCCTGTCTTGAAAAACCTGTAAGGAAAAACTTTTAAACTTTAAAAAATTATACCTGTAGGCTTGGGATTAAATTAGATATTTGACGCGGAACATGAACCTTAACCTTAAATACATTTTCCAGGCATATCTCCCTCCCCCAAATCGAGACACATGACGAGTTTCAGATATGCTATTAAAAATAGTTAAATTATGTTCTTCAGATTAGCCTATCCGAAACAATTTCAAAATCAGTTCGACTTCAAATAATGAATCGTTGATTATTGGTTAAAGACCAACCACAAGATCGGTCTTTACAATGGTATCGAAAACTCAGACAATTATCAGTCGTCTTGTTTTCAAAATAAATTATGCGCCTTTTGTACAATTCGTTTTTAACTAACTGGATTTCTACTAATTTCATAAGGACCCCCACCAAACGAATGGTAAATGTTGAAAATCTGATGAAAATAGACACGTCACCGCAATCCACATGTGTCTGAAGACACACCCACTCAACCACTCATACATCTGTATACATAAGAGAGAAAAAATATAAGAGTACGAATAAAAGTTGAAATTTACACAAAAATAGCAAGCAATTTTCAACCTTTCGAGAATAACCTATTTGAATTAGAAATTCAAAAAAATTATTTTTAGAGAAAACCAAGGTGGAAACCAAGTTCTATATTTTACTAACCTGACAAATAAGTTCGAAACCATTGCCAATCTGATTTTTGTCATTTAAAGATGTACGGATGCTTTGCCATATTTTACTTTTTGTGTCCAAGCTGTCCATATTACCAATGATGTAAAGACCATGCTTAGCACGAGATAAAGCAACACAAATTCTGTTTTCTATAGCCAAAAAACCGATCTTCGAATCTACGTTTGACCGAACAAGAGACAATACGATGATGTCGTTTTCTTCTCCTTGAAAATTGTCAACAACTGTTATCCGAACTTTAGCCAATGACTCGAAACTACGTTTTCTCAACTAAAAAAAGAAAATACCGTTGAATTTAAAAACTAAATTTTTTAAACTTAAAACTATACACACAAAAGCACTAAAGACAAAATTCAGAGACAGTATGATGTAGAATATCAGGGTACCGCTAAGAGTAAAATACTCCCTAGTACATTAATAAACTGTGAATAATATAATTGGAAAGATATAAGGGCAAATGATAACCCTAACAATAACTGACCCTTTACTATGAAGAGAAAATGGTAAAAAAAATTGGATTATCATTAAAAGTAATAAATAAGTGTCTTTTTGTTATATTATATCCTTGCAAGCTAACTTTAAAAATCGTTAAAAAAAAATGAAGTGATCTTAAATTTTTTTTAAATTGGAAACACTTTGTGTCCGAGCTGGCTATATTACCAACAATAAAAAGACCATGTTTACCACGAGATAAAGCAACATAAGCCCTGTTTTTCATAGCAAAAAAAAAAACGATTGTTGAATTAACGTTTGACTGCCACAAGAACATGTGATTATATAAGTTTTATCCTTTTGAAAATTGTCAACTGCCTTTATCCGGGCTTTACCCAATGACTCTAAATTACATTTTCTCAACTAAAAAAGAAAACACTGATAAAATTTAAAACAAAATTTTAGGAACGTAAATCATAGAGGAAAATGAGACTATTAATCTATAATCTCGCGCTAAAAAAAAATGTGTTTTAATTCAATTGGCTTATTTTTGTGGAATTTACACGCTTCTGTATTTAACAAAATAGAAAAATTTAAATAAAATCAATTTTGACACAACAAAGGCATCTTTGTATATAAGATGATGAATGACGTCATTTAACGTTCTCATTAACGTTCATTAAACGTTCTCATGACGTCATTTAACGTTCTCATCTCGTCTTTAATGACGTTCTCATTTAAACTAAAGAGTCTGAAATCAGGCAATGTAAGAAATGGATGGAAATTTTGTAACTATTTTCAAAAAAAAGCAAATGGTGTCTCAGGGAGTAAATTGAGAAACGCTGCTAAGAATATTAGTCGAAATGCTTCAAGTTTATAGAGAAGAGAAGGGGCTTGTGTAAGAAGTATCCGAGCGATTAATCATATGAATGTAAAAGGAATATAAGGTAAGTAAAAACCGGATTAAAATATGAATTAAGGAGGCGTTAAGTGGAGGCCATGGATAAAATTGCTGACGATCTAGAAGAATATATATATATAAAAATAAGTTGTCTATCTGTGTGTCTGTCTGTCAGGTGACGTCATGTTTCTGTGTCGACTGACGTCATGAAGTTAGTTGTCGTCATTTTTGCTATGACGGTGACGTCATTAAAGATATTTAAGACATATATGTTCACGTAGAAATCTATTAATGTTTGAGTTTAAAATGACTGATGAACTTACAATGGCAAAAGCCGATGAAGATGCTCAAAGAGTCTATGCCAAAAAACTTGCTGCTGATAGACAAAGTCAGAAAAGAAAGCGTGCCGAGGAATCAAAAGAACAGCAAGGAAACAGGCTTGAGGCCAAAGAACGCAAAACCGCGCAGTTAGATGAAGATCCACCTGGACAGCGAGAGTCAAAACATATCAAAACTGAAAATGAAAGCGATGATGATTGGGTTTGGGATTTTGACTTGGATAAGGTCACCGATGCCTACCAGATTTTAGTTAAAAAAACAAAGGTTCGGCGATATGTATTTCATAGTGAAGCCAGTCAGTCGACGGCCAACCTACCATCTTCAAAGATACCACGATAGGAAGACTCTACACCGTTAACCCCAATCAACATGAATGCTTCTTTCTAGGCCTGCTTTTGGTGAATGTATCCGGTCCGACATCCTTTGAGTATTTGAGAACTGTAAACGGTACTATACATGACACTTACCGTAGTGCATGCCAAGCTCTGAATATATTGGAGAATGACCAACACTGGGATAACTGCATCAATGACGCGTGCGAAACGTCAACCCCAAGTCAAATTCGTGCATTATTTGGCATCATTTTAACAACTTGCTCTCCATCAGCTCCTACAGAGTTACGGGAAAAATATAAGTCAAAAATGTCCGAAGATATACTCCATCGAAAACAGTTAGAGACGTCAGATATGACTTTCGATTTTACATCAGAAATTTATAACTACACTTTAGTTATTATAGAAGATTTGTGCGTACGTATGGCAAACAAACCTCTTCAGGATTTGGGAATGCCTTCACCTAACCGTATCGCTGCTGTTTCGACATGTGTAGAATTGGATCGTGAACAAAGTTACAGTACGAGTGATCTATTGTCGTATGTACAAAATAACATTTCCAAGTTAACGTCGGAACAAAAAGACATTTATGATACGATAATGCATTGTGTCGATAACAACGTTGGAGAAATTTTCTTTTTGGATGCACCAGGAGGTACTGGTAAAACGTTTGTGATAAAACTGATTCTGGCATCAATTCGATCAAAAAATGATATAGCGTTGGCAATTGCGTCGTCCGGAATAGCCGCAACATTGCTGCCTGGTGGAAGAACTGCTCATTCCGCTTTGAAATTGCCTCTGAATTTGCATTCTACAGAAACTCCCACGTGAAATATTTCCAAATCATCTGGGATGGGTAAAGTATTGCAGCAATGCAAACTTATTATTTGGGATGAGTGCACAATGGCACACAAAAAGTCGCTCGAGGCTCTGGATCAATGCTTGAAAGATTTGAGAGGGAAGTCGAAACCCTTTGGCAGCACATTAATATTGCTTGCGGGAGATTTCAGGCAAAGATTACATATAATACCTAGATCAACTCCTGCAGACGAAATGAAGGCTTGCCTGAAAAATTCTGATTTATGGGCACACGTAAAAATATTAAAATTAACTACAAATATGCGTGTCCGATTGCAAAACGATGACTCTGGTCAAACATTTTCAGATCAATTGCTGGCAATTGAAAACGGAAAGCTCCCAGTAGACTCAATTTCAGGACGTATACAACTACCTGCTGATTTCTGTAATTTAGTGACGTCCAAAAATGAATTGATTGAAAAAGTATTTCCGAATATTCTAAAAAATTATAAAAATAATAAATGGCTAAGTGAAAGAGCGATTCTCGCACCCAAAAATATAGACGTCCACGAAATCAACAATATTGTTTTGACCAAGATTCGAGACCAGGCAGTCCTTTACAAGTCAGTCGACACAGTTTTGGAACCAAATGAAGCGGTTAATTATCCATCTGAATTTTTAAATTCCATAGATCTTTCAGGGTTTCCACCTCACGTGCTACAACTAAAAATCGGCGTACCAATAATACTTTTAATAAATATCAACCCACCAAAGCTTTGCAATGGCACGCGACTTGCCGTAAAAGAAACAATGGAAAACCTAATAGAGGCCACAATCTTGACAGGGCCTTTTGAGGGTGAAGCTGTTCTTATTCCTCGCATTTCCATGATTCCAACGGATCTGCCTTTTCAATTTAAAAGATTGCAACTCCCAATTCGATTAGCATTTGCAATCACCATTAACAAAGCTCAAGGTCAATCATTAGAAAAATGTGGTATATATCTTAATACTGATTGTTTTTCCCATGGACAATTGTACGTTGCATGTTCGAGGGTCGGTAAACCTGACAATCTATTTATATGCAGCGACAATTGGACAGCGAAGAATGTTGTATATTCGCAAGTTTTACGCAGTTAATTTGTATTGTATCTATCTATCTATCTATTTATATAAAAACGAGTTGTGTGTATGCATGTTTGTTTGTTTGTAAAAAGAGCGTTTGCATATGACGTCATTATTAGTACATAAGGCTTTGTATATTAACAGACAATGGGAAAGTAAAGAATGTTGTATATTCGCAATTTTTACGTAGTTTAACTCCTGCAGACGAAATGAATGCTTGCCTGAAAAATTCTAATTTATGGGCACACGTAAAAATATTAAAATTAACTACAAATATGCGTGTCCGATTGCAAAACGATGACTCTGGTCAAACATTCTCAGATCAATTGCTGGCAATTGGAAACGGAAAGCTCCCAGTAGTGGGAAAGCCAAGAATGTTGTATATTCGCAATTTTTACGTAGTTTGAAACACATATATAAATCTATCTATATTCACAGGTGGGACATAGGGACACAACTACAATGGCGCGTAACTAATATGGCACGTAACGACTTACGCGCGCGGGGGGGCTTGGGGGGGCGCGAAGCGCCCCACCAACTAGGTGTTGGGGTGGCGCGAAGCGCCACCCCAACAGCTAGTATTGCTATATAACTCCAAAACCATGTAAAGAACGACGTCATCCGCTCAATGAGCCCGCTCCAGACTTTATAGTTCTCTAAGTTTCATAAGATTGTCTCTACAGACAAAGACCAATTTTTATCATTACAATTTACATTAAAGAAGAAACTTAAGCCCGTAGTAACCAAAACATTAAATAAAATGTAAATTTGAAACAAAAAGTCCATCATCATTTACATGACGATACAATACACGTATTCTTTGTCAAGGTGAAAACACAAGCATCTTTTGAAAAAATTGCTTCTCTGGGGCATGATGCTATATTTGAGTTGCTCCATAACCCGATTCCCTGTGATTTCTTCTTTAGTATTCCAACTAAGAAAAAACCAAAGGGTTTTCCTTATGCGTAATAATCCTTAAAAAAACAAGAACTGTTTGCCTATTCCTTTTTAATTAACAAAAGTTGATATTATTGATAGACAATGCAATAGCACTGCCTAAGAAAAGGGCAAACTGGGCTCCGTGCATTATATTGTTTTTGTTTACCAAATCGCATCTTATGGAAGTTGTCGTAGAGCCTTTAGAAGGGGCTCATTTAATTGGAAATTGAAAGTTCCAGTACCTCACAAATATTGAATATCTATTGGGGGGTTGGTAACTGCCCCCTACATCCCTTATTCCCAAAGAGTTCTAGAAATTGTTTCGATAGTCAGATTGTTCAGCATAATTGAAAAGTTCAACAAGATTGCCCCTGGAAATGACAACCCCCTCTCCCCTGACTAACCTTAGGGGAAGGGATGTAAGTTATGCAATATTCACATATTAGGTTCCACCCGTTTCTTTTCTTTTCTTCAGGTAAATAACCTGTTTTCCCTTCCGTAATTGTGGAAGGGTTAAGAGCAAATAGATTCTTCCACCGTCCCATGGTATATACTGCTCACATATGTTTGATTCGTTAATACCTCCACAACGCATTTTATTTGTTAATATATATGTAGATTTCCGAAATTGTACATACTATATTGTCTTCAATTTCTATCTTTTTTAGACACTTACTAATACAAACGTCATATAAGGATAAGTTTACCAGGGTTCTTCGGTAGATTTAGCAGCTGATTTATTATTATTATTATTCCAATCGGTCACGGTTCCATATTCAAAAATACGATAGCAAAACTAATAAAAGAATATATTTTTTTGTTTTTTGTCCTGTGGTGGCGCAGTGGGTTTGACCTTAGCTTGGTAATACGGGACCCAGAGATCGAATCATGCTGCAGGAATACATTGCAGGGCCGACGCAGGGACCTTAGTAGTCAAGAAGCGTTGTTAATCCGATACAATACAATACAATAAAAGAATACCAAGAAACATCATAAGACACGCTGAATCTGAAATGCAAGTAAAACCAAGAAGCAATTTAATTTGAGTGAAAGATTGTTCTTTTTCTTGCAACCTTTAACGGAAGTCCCCTCTCCCTGACTACAAGCCTAGTTGCAGGTAAGCAATTTAACCCTTATCTAGTCGGGTGGGGTAAAAATTATCCCATGTACTTTTGTTTTTGAGATTTCTCGATAACCCCTGGGGCTACGCCATCGTGGTTCCATGTAATCTTCAAACACTTCACGCAGAATTTTCGATGGGTCTGCCGATCTAAAGTGTCCATTCAGAAAGGAGGTTAAAGGGTCTAAGGTAGTTTTTCACCCCACCCAACCACTTAAGTAACAAAAAACTGATAACTCTCAGGGTCAAATATTTTGAAATCAGTTGTTGAGTCTGAATGGCTAAAATTCGACTTGGGAGACTATAAGTGCACTACTTCCATAATTCGTATATAGCAATAACTAAAAGTCTTGAAATCTTTTTAGTAGTAAATTTAGCATTTTTGCTGTTCCACAAGTATTTCTTGCAAAGAAGTTTAATATTTTTACCCTCTTTTGTCTTTCCCTTTCATTCCTTACTTTTCTAGGAAGTCTTGGAAGAAGAAATCCTTATTATTCTTTTTCCTTACTTTTCTAAGAAGTCTTTCTTTTCCAGGAAGTGCTTTGATTACATAATGCAGAAAGAACTTCACCCCGTCTGAGTATTTGACAATCGACGCAATATTCGTTTCCTTCAGGGGTCAATGTGTGTTTAGAATGTACATCCCTTCGATGTCAGCCAAGTACGGACTGAAAATACGAATCTGACTGATGCCCGTACCTAGTACATATCAAATGCCTTCATATATTGTGACAAGACAACCAAGATGGTAGGCACACAGTCGATTCCTACCCACGCCTCTTTGACTCTTAAACATAAACAGAAACATAATCGCGGACAAATGGTACTCCTCGATTGAGTTGGTTGACGAGCTGAACACAAAGAATACTACCTACGTTGAAACTCTCAAGAAGAACAACTGCGAGATCCCAGCAGCGTTTCTTCCGAACAGGGATAGTGAGCCTGGCTCCTCAATCTTGGGCTTGACTCAGAAAAAGACTTCAATCCACAACACAAACACCACAGATGCAAACTCAGGCAAGCCAGAGATTGTCGAGTTTTACAACTCAAATAAATTTGGCGTTGACAGTCTAGATCGAAAATTAGCCAACTACAATACCACCGGTCGTTGTCAGCGCTGGCCACTTGCAATCTTCTTTGCAATGTTTGATATTGCTGGCGTAAACACAGGAGTACTTGTCAACACAGCAAGAAGTCAAGAAAAGGTGATCAAGTGCCGACAAATCCTCGCACAGTTGGGACCATTCCTTACGAAGCCTCATTTTATGCTTAGAGTATCCATCAACTCCCTTCCTCGAGTGCTTCGAAAGTCAATGTCCGATATTGTTGTAATGGAGTATACAGGTAGTTCAGACGCTGAACTTTCACATTCTGGCAGCAAAAATCAGCGCTATAGTCTATCTCTTCATTCAGGTTACCGGAAGACGACTAGGGTCTACAGCCTCTGCAAAAAGGGGTGCTGTAAGGACCACCTCAACGAAGTTTGCCCAGAATTAATGTAGATGATTCGTTTTTATGTTAAACATACTGTATTTGATTGTATTTGGTTAAAGCTAAATTTCAAGTGCCTGTTTGAAATACTTTTTATTTACAAGCGTTTTTAGCTACTGTGTAAATATAAACCCCACCGGACCAGTTGCGTAACAAATAAAAAACCGACCAGCTAAGGGTTAACACATTGCTTATTTGATTCCTATGGACACCTCACTTGTGTTCACCTTAACTGAATGTCCAAAACAATGTTTAAATAGTCATATGTTATTCACAATTTAATGATATTCAGGGTGTAGCGGCAATAACAACTTTCATTGATTAGCTTTTACTGGATAAAAACAAATATATAATTGCAATCTAAACAAAATCTTAAAAATGCTCTAGCTCTTATTTATTTCATATCCGATTTTTCTCAACAGCACTTAAACACAAGAAGGATTTTGTTTCTTGCATAGCCTATATGTCTCCGTTGATTTAGACACTAGAAATTTGTTTCAATTCCTTTTAAGTAGAAATAAATTCATTAAAAAGAAATAACATACCTGCATAAGAAAATGCAACTGTCCTGAATAGGTTGTAAGTATCGTTATCTGATTAGGCAAATATCCCTGTTGAATAAGGTACCTTGAAAGGCCTAACGCAATTTCAGCTTCGTATGGATTCAAGTGCGATTGCGCCTCAGTTTCCTATAAAAAATGTAAAGTTAATATAAAAATATCAGGGGTGCTACAAAAAAAAACAAAAAAACAATTGTGCTACAAAATACAAAGTCTCATATTTGGGCAGAGAGGGGAGAGGACAGTAGAGGGATTAACCAGATAGGTATATGAGACTCGAACTATACTTTCAACCCTACTTTTATAAATTTTTGCAATGGCTGGGCTCTTAAGACCAATCTTCTAAGGGGTTTGAAATGCCAAAATCCCTACAGCGTGCTTTTACTATGGTATCATGGGTAGATTTGATCACAAAAAGATCAGTTTTAAAAAACTGTTATGGAAAACATGACCTTTTTTACTTACCTATTTTTATCACAAAGACTTATTATGTAGAATCTATTGCAATAAATTGTAAGCTAATATTAAAAGCTCTTATCTTTTACTTTTTTTAAGATCGGCAACAATATTGATATTTCTGTGGTTTTCCTGTGTTGTTGATAATTATCTTTTTTTCCGTAATATTACTGAAATCACAATGATTATGAAAGGTATAGAACTGAATATTGCAATAAATTGTAAGCTAAGATTAAAATCCCTTATCTTTTGCTTTTTTTAAGATCGGCGACAATATCAGTACTTCTAGGGTTTTCCTGTCTTTTTGATAATTATCTTTTTTCCGTAATATTGCTGATACCACAATAATTATGAAAGGTATACAACTGAAGGATCGCAAAAAGCTGAACAAACTTTTTGCCTTTTCCTTCTTTGTTTTGCCATTTCTTCTTCTTCCTTTCTATCTTCTTTAGATCCTACCTTCAGCGATGCGTCTCTTACTTAAATTAAATATTATCACTAAACACCACTTACATTTGAGTTTTACAAATTGTTGGGCAAAATGACTTGAGCCAAATTATTGCTGCACCTTATAGAGCATTCTAAACAAACTGAAGAATAAATATCCCCCTGTTGTAAGGTCTCCTTCCTCCATTAGAGACCCAATTGTATTCTTGCACTGCTGGTAGGTTACTGCTTATGCACTGCTTATTTTATTACGGCCTGTTGACGCAAGCTAAATTCAAAACTAATTGATCAATATCGAAATCGTTATTTCCGAAACAAAGTGGAATATTATTTTGAGTATCTCTAAACACTGCTTTTCTACCTTCACTCCGATCTCCGATAAGAGAAGTAAATTAGCCCTGTTTTTTTTTTTTTTTTTTTTTTTTTTTTTTTTTTTTTTTTTTTTTTTTTTTTTTTTTTTTTTTTTTTTTTTTTGTTCACCGTGTCCAAACTGAACACACTTGGCTTAGAAAGGCATCTTTTTTAAAGAGAATTGAAGTTTTTTTCAAGGGAGAGATAAAGCAGCGCTTAACCGACCACAAATGAAAAAAGAAGTACTCTGCCTAAAAAGTTATCATTTGTGTCACATACGATACAGGACGAGATCTGAGAAAGGTAGCATTTAGGAAAACTGAAGAACGTCATCGCTTAAAGCCTATTTTGACCTAATTTTATATTTTTATATTTATATATTTTGACCTTGGAGCTTTCCGATTTAGAAATCGGAAAAATTAAAAAAATGAGGTATTTTTAACTTACGAACGGGTGATGGAATCTTAATGAAATTTGAGGTTTGGAAGAATATTGTGTCTCAGAGCTCTCATTTTAAATCCCTACCGAATCTGGTAACATTGGGGGGAGTTGGGGGGAACCTAAAATCCTGGAAAACGCTTATAGTGGAGGGATCTGGATGAAACTTAGTGGGAAAAATATGCACAAGTCCTAGATACGTGATTGATATAACTGGAACGGATCCGCTCTCTTTGGGGTAGTTGGGGGAGGGTAAATTCTGAAAAATTAGAAAAAATGAGGTATTTTTAACTCACGAAGGAGTGGTCATATCATAATAATCCTTACTAAGGATAAATCCTTAGTAAGAAGAAAAAGTTTGTAAGATTAGTTTCTTTTGTCGTTAGATTAGGCATTTTTTAGATTAATACTTATTCTCTCGCTTCTTATACTAGCTTATTAGAAAATACAAGCTTATTAGACGAGCTTATCAAAAACTTTCCTCAACAAAATACAATTCTTTAATAAGAAACCGGTGAAGAGACTTACTACAAGTTTAACCTTATCCAGTCTCATTTAACATGCCTAAAGATGGTTTGTCTAATTTTCCTATTCAGTAATTGTATTAACGACGCTTCTTGATTACTAAGGTCCCTGCGTCGGCCCTGAAGTACGTTGTTACAGCAAGGTTCGGTCTCTGGGTCTAGTATTAGCCAAGCTAATGTCACCCACTGCAACACGACAGGAAGAATAATTTTCTTCTTGGAGTCAATCTTTTCGAAATTAAAAAAAAAAAAACAAGAGCTAACAGCTCATATGGCACTTGTAACGAGGCCGGAAGAGCCAAGAGCTCATATGGTATGAGCTCTAGCGAAATTTAAAAAATCAATAGATTGATTTAAAAGGAAAATCAGAGGCTTAATGCCGGTCAGGATTTAAACAAGAGCTCTGAGTCACGAGGTCCTTCTAAATATCAAAATTCATTAAGATCCGATCGACCACTCGTAAGTTATAAATACCTCATTTATTCTAATTTTTCCTCTCCCTTCAGCCCCCAGATGGTTGAATGGGGAAAAAAACTTTATCAAGTCTATTTGTGCAGCTACCTGACACACCTGCCAATTTTCATCGTCCTAGCACGTCCAGAAGCACCAAACTCGCCAAAGCACAGAAATCCACCCCCTAACTCCCCCAAAGATAGCTGATCCAGTACGGTTACGTCAGTCACATATCTACGACATTTTCTAATTCTAACCACCAAGTTTCATCCCGATTTCTCCACTCTAAGCGTTTTCCAAGATTTCCGGTCTCCCCTCCAACTCCCCCAATGTCAACAGATCTAGTCGGGATTTGAAATAAGTGCTCTGAGACACAAGTTCTTTCTAAATATAAAAATTTAATTAAGTTCCGATCACCTGGTTCTTAAGTTAAAAATACCTAATTTTTTCCAATTTTTCCAAATTAACAGCTCCCAGCTCCCCCAAAGAGAACGGATGCCTTCCAATTATTTCAATCACGTATCTATAACTTGTGCTTACTCTTCCCATCAAGTTTCATCCCGATCTCTCCACTCTAAGCGTTTTCCAAGATTTCCGGTTTACAAGATTTCTTTTTCAGCCCTCCAACCCACTATATCCTCAGATCCGATTCGAATTGAAAATGGAGCATCTGAGACATAAGATCATTTTATATATCAAGTTTCATTAAGGTCCGATCACCCATTCGTAAGATAAAGATACTTCAATTTTTACGTTTTCTAAGAATTCCAGCTCCCCTCCAACTCCCCACAATGTCACCAGATCTGGTCGGGATTTAAAATGAGAGCTTTAAAGTGCAAGATCCTTCTAAATATTAAATTTCGTTAAGATCTGATCATTCGTTCGTAAGTTACAAATACCTCATTTTTTCCTATTTTTTCCGAATTACCCCCCCCCCCCACCAACTCTACCAAAGAGAGCGGATCCGGTCCTGTTATATCAGTCACGTATCTTGGACTTGTTTTTATTCTTCCCACCAAGTTTCATCTTGAACTCTCCGCTTTAAGTATTTTCGAAGATTTCCGCCCCCCCCCAATGACGCTGGATCCGGTCGGGATTTAAAATAAGAGATCTGAGTCACAAGGTCCTTCTAAATATGAAATTTCAATAAGATCCGATCACTCCTTCGTAAGTTAAAAATACCTCATTTCTTCTAATTTTTCAGAATTACCCCCTCCCCACAACTACCCCAAATAGAGCGGATCCGTTCCAGTCAATCATGTATCTGAGAATTCTGCTTATATTCCCCACCAGATTTCATCCCGATCCCTCCACTCTAAGCGTTTTCCAACATATTAGCCCCCCCCCTCCAACTCCATCCAATGTCACCAGATCCGATCAGGATTTAAAATATGAGCTCTGAGACACGATATCTTTCCAAACACCAAATTTCATTAAGATTCGATCCCCCGTTCGTAAGTTAAAAATATCTCATTTTTTCTAATTTTCCCGATTTAACCGCCCCCCTACTCCCTCCAGATTGTCGAATCGGGGAAATGACAATTTATAATTTAATCTGGTCTGGGTCCTGATACGCCTGCCAAATTTCATCGTCCTAGCTTACCTGGAAGTGCCTAAACTAGCAAAACCAGGACAGACAGACCATCAGACCGACCGACAGAATTTGCGATCGCTATATGTCACTTGGTAGATACCAAGTGCCATAAAAATGTCAAAAAGTGCTAACTTTTCTCAGAAAAGTGCAACATATGAATTGCAAACGAACAGTCTTAATACACTTAAAGAAAATACTACGACTGTGTAGCCTGAAGTGTATTTTTTATGTTTTTAACCTTCAGAGGCTGGACAAAAATGTCTTATCCTTATTATGATATCAAAGAGTCAGCATGGGGAGAGTCAAGTAAGTTTGAAAATGATAGCATGTATGCATAATTTAATATGCAATAGTTAAAAATAAAGGCTTTGATTTGAAAGAAGTTTTCTTTTGTTTTTTAGAGGGGATTTGGCTTACTTGACTTTATTTTACTGCTGACTTGGTGCCAACGTCAAGAGAGCAGACATTATCCTTCTAAAGTGAACCCGGTTTTGAGCTGCCTCGGGTGCTTCTTCAGGTATTATGCTTGCCTGACTTAGAAACAAATGTTGACATATAAAATGATATATACAATAGATATATACAATAAGTCATATACAATGCGACGCGAGGTTTCTAGTGACAATCAGAGAAGGTGGCTGCATCATCTTAGTGTACGTTGCAAATCTTGCATTGAATACGGAACCTGCATTGTACGGGACAGGAGGTTGGTGTTACTGAAAAAGTCATACCAATCAAGTTCCTCTATCTTCTGGAGTCCTTTGCTCTGAATTATATCCAACATCCTCAAAGTCTTGGTGGTTGCCGGCCAAGTTTCTGTGCCCTAGAGTAGGAGTGAGCAGACAGATACGTTAAATATCCGAATCTTTGTAGGGAAGCTTACAAGACGGTTGCGCTAAATGTTATTAAGTATCCCTAGGACGAAAGTTGCCTTAACAATTCTTGCGTTGACGTCGCTCTTGACTGATCCATCACTTGACAGAATGGAGCCAAGGTACGAGAAATCCTTCATGACTGCTGCTTGATTTTGGCATACTTCGATTACAAGAGGGGGTTGTTAAGGCAGCTGCAGATCGATGAACATAATTATTGTTTTGCTCCAGCTAACATTGAGCCCAACCTTGCTAGTTTCTTCTCTCATAACTATCAGCGCTGCTTGAAGCTCTTCGAAGTTGTTTACAGAATCAGAAGCGGCATTAAAGTCGACGAAGCCTATGTACGCCTTCTTATGAAATTATCATGTCTTTTCTATCCCTTGCCGTAAAGTGAATATCTATTCACTAGTGGAACAACCGGGCACAAAACCTGCTTGTGCGATTGTTCGGTTTCTTCGAAGTATACAAAAGCACCAGTCACGGATTGTCATTGCAAACAATTTAGCAGGAACGGAGAGCAACGTTGTGCTTCTGTAGTTAGAGTATTGGCTCCTAGATCTTTTCTGTTTTCATCGTGGGGGAGAGAAAAAAAAGGTAGAAACAAGTTGGATATTTTATTCATTTTTCTGTGACAAAGGGGACAAAATTTTTACATATCTGGAAGTAACGCAGTGAATGGGAGACAATATAGAGATGAGCTTAGAAACAGCTCGAGGCCACCGTAATCTGGATGGAGAGTGACGTTTGGGAAAAGAATCTACTGTCCAAGGGTTTGTTATTGCATTTCTTTTTTTGCAAAACGGAGGCAAAACGAAACCCTCCTTCGGCCAAGGGTGTCCAAACTCGCTTTTTTAGGAGCACAGAGTATGGCACCTTGTCTTCTCTGAAAATTACTCGCAAGTCTCTGTTTTCAATTGATTCAAGTTTTCCGATTCTTTGCGAGAGAAACCAGAGTGCCGAACTGGACAAGCATATTCTGTATGCGGGTGGACAAAAGACGCGTAAATACTTAAAAAATGGGAAGGAGGACTCTAAATTTATTTAGGAGCTTAAGGAGGACAGTAAACAAATTAGCTCTATAGATGATTAATATAACATGGATATCCCACTTTAAATTTGAAGAAATTGCGACACCAAGTAGTCTAAATGAGGACACAGAATTTTCAGGAGGGACATGATTAAGAAAACAGGGCGAGGATTTGACAAAAAAAATCGGCATTATCATGGACTTAGTTGGGGCGTAACATACTATAATACTCCACTTCCCATGCTTGTGCTGAAGTCGTGGCATCATTATTCTGTCGGATTTTTGCTGAGATAATAGAAGGCACTTCTTTACGTTCGCAGTCATGACAAGGCCCATGCCATTCCAGCACACTGACTTGTTTCCAGACCAAAGCAAGTAATATCCACCCCCGATGGACTCAGAGTTGTTGTCAAGAAGATGTCTCTGTGGTGCCAGCTATTGACATTCTATTGATTTTCAACTTCCAAGCGAGCATGAGTTTTGACCCAGGCAAGTTTAGCGTCAACACATTACAGGTGGCAATTTGAATGCCACCTTAGTCAATTAGGTTTAGTTGTTGTTGAAAACTCGGTCCTTGGACAGGCAGGGGTCGATAATTTGAAGGGAGCTAAGTATCCGAGGCAATGTCTTCCTGCCCTAAATTCATTTTAGTCACCCAAGAATATAGGCTAAAGGATCAAATAATTAAGAATTTGAAAAAAAAAACACGATTTACCATTAGTTCCTATTTTATCTAAAAAATTAAGAAAATAAATAAATAAAACATGATATAAAAACTGTTTTGAAATCCAAACCACCAAAAGGACCTTTTCTGAATAGTGGAAAAGATGCAAAACCAAAAAGAATAGTGGAAGAAATAGTGGAACAAAACCAAAAAGAATAGTGGAAGAAATAAAAAAGAATTTTTTATTCAGAAAAAAAAATTTCTGAATAGTGGAAAAGATGCAAAACCAAAAAAAAAAAATACAGTGCGGAGTATATAGAATACCTTGTTCTTATGGAAAACTTTTTTGTGGGTAGAGCGCATACAAATTTAGAAAATAAACAACAACAGGCAATGGAGTCTTCTTTAAAACCGTCTTGAGTCTTCCAATGAAAAGTCTTGAGTCTCC
Source organism: Artemia franciscana (assembly GCF_032884065.1). Lineage (NCBI taxonomy): Eukaryota > Metazoa > Arthropoda > Branchiopoda > Anostraca > Artemiidae > Artemia > Artemia franciscana. Next base: position 50,725,747 of record NC_088871.1, on the reverse strand, counting down.
TAGTGAAAAAACTGAGTTTTGGGTCACCAGTCGCAAAACATTTGTATGATCTTCCGTACCATAGAATACTATTTGATCTCCACAAAAATATATAATAACTGTATTTTCTCCACTGTTTTATTTGAAATATTATACCCGTTTTCCTATATTTATTTTTTGGATTTTTCATGGTAAGGTGGAAATCAAAAACACAAAAATGTGCTTTTAGCTGCAATTTTTCAGCTTCGCTGTTGTCCTCCGAACTTCTTTTAAGGGAAAGGGGCTCCCATCCAGAACTTTGTACATATATAAGAACAAAGTAGGTCAAAAATGTTTATAATAGGCCTGTACAAACCTCTGTTTCTGGGACAGAATGAGTTAAAAAGAAGACATTATGTTTCATTCCTTTAATATTAGGGTAGTCTAACACCGATGGGTGATTTTCTAGGCTGGGATAAATAGATGGCACGATTAAACGAGCGATGTCAGGTCTCATCCGGTGTTGTACCGTAAGGGAAGATTTTGGGGCACCAAGTCTTATCATGCGTTCAAAAAAAGAAACATCTAAATTGTAGTCTTTGGCTAGATGATATACAGCTGTAGTGGGTCGCAGCTGTTGATGATCACCTGAAACAAGAAGCGGGGATTTGAATGAAAGAGGAAGCTAACACTAGCTTAGAAAAGAAAAGAAGAAAAACGATGTGAATTTAATTCCGAGAAACTATGAGCAGTATGTTTATTTCAATTACGCATTTATTTTTTGTGATAATAAGTTTAGTTACTAAGAATATCAGGAGCACTTACTGTTCCAAGACTTTCTGAAAAAGTAACCGAAAACCTAAAGTGACGCGGAGAGATTGTCAATGTAGAATAGCTTGATCTCTCACCCTCCGTTACACAATGTGAATCTCAATTACTACTGAACCATTATACCTGAGAGCAAAATAACAGTCATATGCCCTGCATGAGGCAAATGCCTTTTTATAATTTCATGCAGTTTTTTTCTTTAGATTTGATTAGTTTTTTTTTTCATTTCAATTAAAATTCACTTTTTTAAATTTTATTTTATTTAGATGACTAATATAGAACGATTCAACAGCCAGCCAACAATTTATTCGACTACTTTTATGTTTTTCTCTGGAAATAGGCTATATCCATGGAGGTATCAAATATACGCTGGGGGGGGGGAAATAAATGTAGTATATTTTATTCAGTGCAGAAATTTCTTTCTTTGAAATTTTTGTGACATATTCCGCTGATATTTATTTTGACACATGTATTTACATTTTCTCCATATATTTCAGTTTGTTATAAAATTGACAGATTACGTGTGGCATTACATACGTGGGTCCTGAACAGAAAGCTCCTCAATGTTTCTTGAACCTAAGCACAAAATAACGCCAAAACGTAAACATTATTAAATCGGTTGCGAAATCATCAACTTCGTCTTTTAATGTCCTACATTCTTCCTCCATAGCTTCTCTTTCATCTGCCAGACGTCTGACCACCTTTTGCTGCCATTTTCTCCATATATTTCTATTCATTACAAAATTCATAGATGACCTGTGGCGTCATGTATGTGGCTCCTGAACAGACAGCTCATCAGTCGTTCTTGAACCTAAGCAAAAAACAACGCCAAAACGTAAACCTTAGTAAATCGGTTGCGAAATCATCCAGCTTCGTCTTTTAATGTCCTACATTCTTCCTCCATAGCTTCTCTTTCATCTGCCAGACGTCTGACCACCTTTTGCTGCCATTTTCTCCATACATTTCTATTCATTACAAAATTCATAGATGACCTGTGGCGTCGTATATGTGGCTCCTGAACAGACAGCTCATCAATGTTTCTTGAACCTAAGCAAAAAATAACGCCAAAACGTAAACCTTATTAAATTTCGAGACCAGTAAATTGCAAACCCAGTGAAGATTTTTTCCACCCTGTCTTTAAAAAATTTGCATTCTTTTTCTCTCTTGCCTAGAAAAGGACACTGGATTGCTAGCGTAAATGTCCAACTATTCTTGTGTTTTGGGTTCCATTCAACAAAAAATTTCTATGTGTCCCTCATTTTTTAAAATATATTTAATTGGGAAAAGCAGCCATATACGTGCGTTGTTCTTTTCTGGCATTATATTGATTTTACTTTTATTAGTCTTCTTCTGTTGTTTTAGCTGTGATTAACAGCTGGCAAATAATCGTAGCTAGAACAGCAACTTACCAATAAGTATTAACTGCTCGCAAGCGGAGGTCATTGAGACAAGCGTATGTGCTTCGAGGATCTCTGCTGCTTCTTCCATCATCACTGGAAAAGACAAGTAAAAATTGAATAATCTGTAAAATATATTGAATTAATTTTTAATTTAAAAATTTTTAAACTTTAATTAATTTTTTTCAAGTTTGTGATGTGGCAAACCCAGCTGGATCAACGCTCAGGCCTCAAAGACCCAGAATCACGCCTCTAACCCCCACCCCAATCCAGGACTTAAAAATGCCTTAGCACTACCAGGACTTGAGGACTTGAAAGTGCAGTATGTCATCCACTCGGTTAAAGATGTGTGTAAAATAACAACTACATAATAGTTTCCCATATAACTTGACATAAAATAAAGCCTATTAAATTTTACCCGACAACTCATTTGGGTCCACTCCAATCCAAATAAAGCTGTAAAAACAACTGTAAAAAAAAAAAAAAAAAAAAAAAAAAAAAAAAAAAAAAAAAACTGAGTTGTAGTTACACCTTATAAATTGTCACATATCTACATACCACAAATTCATATTCGTATTTAAGTTTTAAACCTGTTACATTCTACCGTAGCACAATCATTTATCCTAGATTATAGGGCCCCATATAACCTGTAATACGTAATAGTCCAGTAATTTTCATTCTAGATTTTTGCAAATTTTGTTCAACAGTTCTAGAATTCGCATAAAAATTTATTGACTTAACATACCAGATTGATTACCCAAAACCTGGTTTTGTAAAATAAAAAAGGTGGTACAGCTACTGGTAGATCTAAAATTTCTTAAGAAATACTTAAGATTTTTTTTAATACTTAAGATTTTTTTAAGATTAACTATAAGAATTTTTTTAAAAATTCATAGAGTTTCTCAAGATACGGCAAATACAATTCAGCTACCACAAGCTTCAATTTCTCAATTTTTATCTATTTGGCTAAGCAAGAAAAGAGGATAGAACCTATTTGAGGTAAAAAAAAAAAAAAAAAAAAAAAAGACTTCTGAATATTACAGGAGCAAAATAAGAAAGAAATAAACAGATCGGTGAAAGGCAAGCTTTGTTTTATTTGTCCTCGAGTAACGCAGTGGCGCTGACCAAAGCTTGGTAATACGGTGTGAGAGTTCAAACTTAGGTGTAAGAGCATGCTGCCGGGCAGACGCAAGGATCTGACCTGACAATGACCTTTGATCTAGGTTTCTGCTGTGGAAACGAAAAAAATCCTCAACCCCGTATACATATATTTAATTTTGATCCTGTTTATAAAAAGCATAGCAGATACAAAACAATCTGGTTACGAAGTTGGATAAGAAAAACCTCAGCTACCGTGTCGAAATTAGAGGGGGGGGGGTATGTAACTTAAAATCAAACTGTTGAATACATACTTGGTTTTGACAAAGGACAGCGAAGCTCTATGCCCTTCCCAGTTTGAATGGGAGATCACTTACATCATTAATGAGACAAATCTTAGAAAGCACGATTCTTTTAAAACATTAAATAGATTTTGTGACACGGTTATGCTTTAAACTATTGGCAAGTTCCGCAGTTCTGCTGGCATCATCGAACTTCGACCAGTAGAAATTTTGTCAAGTAGTCTTACCAAAACTAAGCAAGACCTGACATTTGACCTTTGCTCTTTGACATTTCAGTGCTCAATGAGAAACAGAGGGTGCTTTAGTTTAGTCATGTTTCTCTAGCCTAGATTTACAACAGCGACATTACATTTTAACTTATAGCATCAACTTATAATTTATATACAAGTTAAAGTAGCAAGTTATATATAGAAGTTATATAGAAGTTATAACTTATATAGACTTGTATAGCTTATATAGATGTTATACTAGCTTTTATAGAAGTCAATTGCATAGAATAATCTTTGACATTTGACCTATGGAGTCATTAATTGAATAGTAGAACTTACGCTTTTACCAGGTCAACGCTTGTAAAAGCGTTCACCTTTTGGTGAACGATACCTTTTAGTAGAGACACCTTTTGGTATCTCTACCAATTTATTCTGTAAAACTGCAGTAACCATGTCGTGTATTGCACTGAGCGGATTGCGATCTTCTGAAGGATTGCGAAGTAGAGAACTGGAGTGTGACAAGCTTATAGAAGAGATATCTTTCAACAGGGATGCAGTAAAATCAAAATAACTAACAATATTAAGTCTTGTTAATTCGCCTTGCTCATTATAACATTTAACACATTTTTACTATATTCCGTTAATAGGCATCTTTTAAGGGAAAGTAATTCCTATTGCAGGGAGATCATTGAACGTCTTGAAATAGTCAGAAAATTCTTTTCAAAACTGATCTCAAAACTTTGATCAAGGACTTAAGTTGAAAAAACATCTGCAAAGTAAGGAAACATAAAGTAAGCAATAATTCTGGCAATTGATTTTGCGAAACATCAATAACCATTTAACAGATATGTGTTGAAATTAAAAAAAAAACAACTAGATAATGTAAAAATTCATATGGGTAATAAAAATCAATAACTGGTGCAAATAGCAAAGATTACTAATAACAGTAATAAGAAGATTACTAAAAGAGTAATTTGTTATATACAAAAAGAAACACATTATAAATTACTGAAACGTATTGAAATTTCAAATTTTAAGCGTAAGATAATTGCATTCTTTTGAAACGATCTGATTAAAGGGAGAACTTGCGAAACAATAGAATTTGAGGAAGAGCGCATAATACAGCAAGCCAACAAAGTTAGAAAACTAGAACGAAACGGAACAGAATAAAAGAGACATCAATGCAATTTTAAAGTAGAAGAAAATAAAAGTTGAATAGCGTTAAGCACAAACAACCGAAGACAAACAAATGAAAAACCAGCGTTTTATTAAAAAAAAAATCAAAACAAGAGCTAAGAGCTCATATGGCACTTGTGACGAGGCAAGAAGAGCTAAGAGCCAAGAGATCATATGGTATGACCTCTAACAAAATTCTATGAATCAATAGATTGATTTAAAAGGAAAATAAGAGGCTTAATGCCAGTCAGGATTTAGAATAAAAGCTCTGAGTCACGATGTCCTTCTAAATATCAAAAATCATTAAGATCCGATCACCCACTCGTAAGTTATCAATACCTAATTTTTTCTAATTTTTCCTCTCCTTTTAGCCCCCCAGATGGTCACATCTGGGAAAACGACTTTTTCAAGTCAATTTGTGCAGCTCCCTGACACGCCTATCAAATTTCATCGTCCTAGCACGTCCAGAAGCACCAAACTCGCCAAATCACTGAACCTCTCCCCCAACTCCCCCAAAGAGATCGAATCCAGTACGGTTCCGTCAATCACGTATCAAGGACATTTGCTTATTCTATCCACCAAGCTTCATCCCGATTCCTCGACTCCAAGTGTTTTCCAAGGTTTCCCCCTCCAACTCCCCCCAATGTCAAAAGATCTGGTCAGGATTTGAAATAAGAGCTCTGAGACATGAATTCCTTCTAAATATCAAATTTCATTAAGATCCGATCACCTATTCGTAAGATAAAAAATACCCCAATTTTCACGTTTTCCAAGAATTCCGGTTTCCCCCTTCAACTCCCCCCAATGTCACAGATTCTGGTCGGAATTTAAAATTAGAGCTTTAAAGCATAAGATCCTTCTAAATATCAAGTTTCATTAAGCTCTATTAACCCTTTCGTAAGTTACAAACACCTCAATTTTCAAAATCCTTCCCCCCCCCCCAACTCCACCAAAGAGAGAAGATCCGGTCTGGTTATGTCAGTCACGTATCTTAGACAGGTTTTTATTTTTCCCATCCAGTTTCATCCTGATCTCAACGCTTTAAGTATTTTCTAAGATGTCCGGTCCCCCCAACTGCCCCCCCCCAATTACGCTGGATCCGGTTGACATTTAAAATAAGAGAGCTGAGTTACCAGGTACTTCCAAATATGAAGTGTCATGAAAATCCGATCACTCCTTCGTAAGTTAAAATTTCGTCATTTTTTCAAATTTTTCAGAATTAACCCCCCCCCCCAATAGAGCAGATCATTTCCTATTATGTAAATCACGTATCTAAGACTTTTGCTTATTTGTTCTACCAAGTTTCATCCCGATCCCTCCAATCTAAGCGTTTTCCATGATTTTAGGTTCCCACCCCAAACTCCCCCCAATGTCACCAGATCCGGCCGGGATTTAAAATAAGAGCTTTGAGACACGATATCCTTCTAATATCAAATTTCATTGAGATCCAATCACCCGTTCGTAAGTTAAAAATACCTCATTTTTTTCTAATTTTTCAGAATTAACCCCCCCCCCCAACTACCCCAAAGAGAGCGGATCCGTTCCGCTTACGACAATCATGTATCTAGGACTTGTGCTTATTTTTCCCACCAAGTTTCATCTCGATCCCTCCACTCTAAGTGTTTTCCAAGTTTTAGGTTTCCCCTCCCAATTCCCCCCCCCCCCAGAGTCACCAGATCCGGTCGAGTACAAAATAAGAGCTTTGAGACACAATATCCTTCTAATATTAAATTTCATTGAGATCCAATCACCCGTTCGTAAGTTAAAAATACCTCATTTTTTCTAGTTTTTCAGAATTACCCCCCCCCCCCCAAATACCCCAAAGAGACCGAATCCGTTCCGGTTATATCAATCATGTATCTAGGACTTGTGCTTATTTTTCCCACCGAGTTTCATCCCGATCCCTCCACTCTAAGTGTTTTCCAAAATTTTAGGTTTCCCATTCCCATATCCCCCCAATATCACCAGATCCAGTCAGGATTTAAAATAACAGCTCTGAGACACGATATCCTTCCAAACATCAAATTTCATTGAGTTCTGATCAACAGTTCGTAAGTTAAAAATACTTCAATTTTTCTATCTTTTCCGAATTAACGGGCCCCCCACTCCCCCCTCCCCCCAGATGGTCAAATTGAAAATTAATATGGTCCGGTCCCTGATACGCCTGCCAAATTTCATCGTCCTAGCTTACTCAGAAGAGCCTAAAGTAGCAAAACCGGGACCGACAGACCGACAGAATTTGCGATTGCTATATGTCACTTGGTTAATACCAAGTGCCATAAAAACTACAAAAATTGCACTGTGAAGCCTAAAAGCCTGGCTTCAAATTTACATACATAGAAGCAGGGTATATATAGAAATTTTGAATCTTTGTTGTAAAAGTATCTCTGGTCTATGATAGCAATGGAGAAAAATATAAATTGAGCTATGGAACTCCATCCCTTCTAATGTCCCTCAATCTAACGAAGGCAGTTTCTCGGCGGCTCTTTTCGTAGTTTTTGTCCAGTTATTTTTTCTCCCTCCTTAGCTTACTATTCCTTTTTTTCTTTTCCTTTTGTTTCACCTTTTGCTTTTGTTCTTCTTTGTTTTGTTTTTTGTTTTTTTACTTATTTGATACGATTTTTGCCATTTTCCAGTTGATATTTAATAGGTTATTTTATTTTAATGAGTAATTTTTGTGTGTGTTGGCAGTTTTTAGTTTTATAAATTTTTAATTGATCCCTTCTCTGATATTCTATATTTAGCACAAACAAATGATGATGACGATGATAATGACGAATATAAGAAACTATATAATTACTTGCCTATTTTTGGAGATAAGTGTCTTATTAGTTTGTCATATTTTGCACAGCCAGATGTTGTTGCTGCTACAATATCCATCATTTTGCAATAAGAAGCATCTTCCTCGGTTGCGAAATCATCAACTTCGTCTTTTAATGTCCTATATTCTTCCTCCAAAGCTTCTCTTTCATCTGCCAGACGTCTGACCACCTTTTGCTGCCATCTAGCGTAAACTAACCATCTTTGATACATATTAAGTGACCAGGGATTTTTGAAGTTCATAAGTAGTTCAGTATTTTCCTTTTGTAATGACGGCAGTAATGCCAACAGCTTTAAAATAAGTTCTTCAGTCTTTTCAGCACTAAAAAAAAAAAAAAAAAAAAAATAGTAAAGGAGAAAACTCGGTCAATGAATTAGCCTCAAGTAAAAAAGCCTGATACACAATTTTTAACAGGTCACTCATCATTATTCCTGATTAAATTTTACTGTATTACTGATCAACAATTCGTTGCGTGAGATCCTTCTGATAACTGAATATTTTCTTGCGACCAACAATGGTTTTACAGCTAAAAATTTAGAAAGAAAATGAAAAGCAATTCGTTGCAGAGGAATTTACAAATACTTCTCTTGGAGGATGGGGCTCCATTCCTTCCAAGTTTGTGTATGCGGACAAAAATGTGACTGTTTATTTCACATAAACGTATTTCAGAAAAATAAGGGAGATATCACCTTCTTTGTGCATCAACATTGCACAATGCAACTATTCATCAACATCAACTATTGTATATTGACTATACAATCTCAATAAGGTTTTGTTGGGTTTTAAACACCCCCCCCCCCAATATTGATCTAAAGGACCTCTTATGAAAAGTCAGGAAATTTGTCCTTAATGTTGTGCTTTCTGAGACTTTCTGCACTTCAGTGTCCTTGAACAATACACTGATCCCCGCCCCCGACTATCAAAATTTGACTATATAAAACTATACATTTGATAGTGATATCACACATTCATAACGCATAGTCAATCATATTTTAAGACTATATTTATATTTATGACTGTATTTATATTTAGGAGTCAATATGGCATAATGCGGTAAAATAGTCTTTGAAGATAAAATTCTTTCTGTACAGCTTTCGACAGTTCTAAGTCTTCGACAGTTCTAAGTCTATTAGCCTTCCATTTCATTTAAAGCCCTAGTCTAAAATCTGAAGCACCTAAAGCCCTAGTCAAAAATCTGAAGCCCTAATCTTCTCAATATTCTGTTACACCTCAGTCACAGATACACCTTAGTACACCATTGATATACCTTAATATAGCACTTGTATATAAAACTGAGCATGAATTACATGTTCACACGACAAAACCAAAATCCTTAAACTCTTTGATTTCGCTGACAATCGAGCCGCCTGTTTAAAACGTGATTGATCCTCCCGAAAATCTCTGTGAAATTTTCAATATTTTCGTTTCGTGGCAAAAATTTCGTTTCGTTTCCTAATTTTCACTTTATAGATATTGGGCATTACATGGACAATTATTTTAGCCCTTGCAAGACAAGATGGCTTAAATAACCACTTATTCATGGCACAATCCCTTTGTTACTAATAAAAAAAGAGAAACAAACAAGTTTTTGTCTCATCTGACAGCATGGAGCAACAATAAAACCTAAAACAAACAGAAACTATTCTATACAGGAGGAGGACTACCCATTCCTAAGCTCTGACCGTTTTTCAAATCATGCCAGGAAATCCCCTTCCCTCCCTAAACCCCACGTTAACCCACAAATTCTTATACAGAGGCCCTTTTTTAGACTTTTGAGGTACTGTAAGACCGGATTTCGCTCGTAAATTCAGTTAGGAAAACTAGTTTCACTGATTTTGTTTATTGTGGCATGAAAACGGCATAAATGTCCCCCCTCTCCATAAGAGAGAAATTTTTAGGTGTTGGAAATTTTGTATTATGCAACTAGATCAACGATATCCTAAAATAGACATTTTTATCCTTCTTATCACATTTTTTATACTTTTTATACTTTTTTTTTCCTAAAATACATGACCACAAATATACAAATATCAACACTTTCCCAATAGAATATTGATAGCATTATCAGCCACTTTTCCCCTGTCAAGTATACTCTCTTTTACAGATTACCAAATTGACAACTGAGACAAGCAACTGTAAAATAATCGTCAGCAAGAATTGGGATTAAAAGTACTTGTTTACCTTTGGATATTTCTAGTCAAAGATTCCTTTTGCCAAATTGAAATTTCATTTTGATTGCCATAGTCTTTCCAGTATTCTATATCCATTCGGTTTCTTTCCTGCGACCAAACGACATCGGAGTAAGAAAATTCTTCCATATTGTCAATTTTTAAATATTGAGGATCCACAGAGTGATTTAAATCCGCCTGCTTCCCATCTTCAAATACTCTTGACCGCTCCAGTTCCTCTGCAAAACATTAAGTTATGCTAAATTTTGGCTGAGCTGAGACCGGAGGTACAATCCGACCTCACCCACAAACAACTACGCTTAGATGGAATAGCTCCCTTTCCTTTAAATGGCCCAAAGGAACCTCCTTAGAAGAAATGAAAATTGCTGCCCAAAAACACTCTTTACCTTGGTTTCGAACCACTTCCCTTCCCAAGACACTATGTGATTCTTCCCATAATGATTGGATTTCTAGGAGCGTATGCTAATAAATCTTATACATTCATTAAAAAGGATATTACTGAAATTATTCAAAATTACAGAATTTGAAATATTATTTAAAAGACTTATCTAAGCATCTGCTAAGAAAGACAAATTGGACTATCCTATTCTAAATTTATCCCTTTAATTGACTTCTACCATATGAATAAAATCCTTACTTTCTTTTGATCTTAATGATATCACTTTTATTAGTTAATTCTTACACATTCCTGCTAGCCTATGTTTGTTCAATACCCCTATTTAACATAGCGGCTTTGCCGTTTTATTGATCGATGTATTCCACGACGGTCACATGTAGATAAAATTATTTTTGTAGGCGTCTTCCTGCAACTATAGTAAATGTTGCTGTTGATCCTCTGTTTTAGCTGAGATAATAGAAATAAACTTTATGATCAACAAAACTTGTCTAGAACAAAATTTCACAGTGTAAAAGCTTCGTTTCAGGTTATATAATTAAAAAAAAAACTTTCTGAAAAAAAAGTTTTTCCTACAAAATAAAGGCCATTTAAACATAAGATCAGCAGATATAAATGCCTGTTAAAATTCAAACTCAAAACGACCAGAAATTCTTATTAAAGAATAAATGAAACCCAAAATTGAAATAAACCATCATAGCAAAAAATATACAAAAAGTAATAATATAAATGAATAAATAAGCGAGTAACGCTTAAATTGAATATGCAAATAAAGCTGAAAAGAAAAAAAATCCTATTGAAGTATAAATGAAACCCAAAACGAACAGAAATTAAATAAACACTCAATGCAAACAAACATACAATAGATAGTATAAATGAACAAATAAATCTTAAAACGAGTGAAACTTAAACTGAATATGCAAATCAAGCTTGAAACGGACAAAATCACTACAAACAAGATTTTGGGTTTCGCCTCCTTCTCTCATTGTAAAAGTCTAGAACCTACTGCGTCATTGGCGCTTTACTGAAAACTATATGTGTCTTGAACAGTATTGGAAAGTATAAACAGAATCAAACTGAATATTTGATATATAATGATAATAAATGTTGAAATATCCATCAGTTCCCCCAATTGATAAAATTGAAAACCCTTTTGTTAAAAATAGTTCAAAGGTCAGATAATAAAATCTCCTGTGTCGGCAAAATCCCCCAGGGCCCAGGGGCAGGCTTTGTAAGTTATGCCCTGGGGTCATAAAAGGTTTTTAAGGAAGGGAGGCTCGGATAAAATTCAGAGAGGGCTGATTTGACTGGAAATTGCAAGCTCTAGTTAAATTTTTACGAGTCATAAGTGATCGGAGGGCAGCTACTCCCCCTGCCCTTTCCCCCAAATGCATCAGATAAAGATTTTGAGACAGACAACACTACGATTTTGAGACCACAACGTGAACGATTAGAGGCATGAAGCTTCGCTCTCCCAGGATTAGGGTTACCCAGAATTATTCTTACTATTCCACTGAAAACTTCGGATTATTCTGATTGCAGTAGTCTGATCGTATAAAAAAAATACTAATTACTACTTTCAAAAATGTTGTTTTTGTGAATGTTTTCTGGCTCTCCCCCCCCCCTTCAATCATATATCTTAGTTCTTAGCCCCTCATCCTCAGATTAATTTCTAGCAGTATGCATAAAAACAAAGGTAGTATAACTTCACGTAAATAATGAACACTTGGTTATCTAGCTCCATTTTTTTGCGCTTTTTGTTATCAAACAGTTCGTGGTAACGAACTGTAGTAAGGAGCGACCCGGCTCAATAGTAACCGAAACTCAAAAAAATTTTGATACCAATAGTTACATCAAAAGAATCGCATTTTAATGCTTATTTTAAATATACAAGTTTCATCAAGATCAGTCATACCCATCAAAAGTTACGAGCCTGAGAAAATTTGCCTTATTTTAGAAAATATGGGGAAACACCCCCTAAAAGTCATACAATCTTAACGAAAATCACACCATCAGATTCAACGGATCAGAGAATCCTACTGTAGAAGTTTCAAGCTCCTATCTACAAAAACGGAATTTAGCATATTTTGCCAGAACACCTAGTTTGTTTGTTTTTGGGCACCTAGGCCCCCTCCCACGCTCATTTTTCCCAAAATTCAGAGGATCGAAATTCTGAGATAGCCATTTTATTCCTCATAGTCGAAAAACCTAATAACTATGTCCTTAGGGACGACTTACTCCCCCGCAGTCCCCATGGGAGGGGCTGCAAGTTACAAACTTTGACCTGTCTTTACATATAGTAATGGTTACTAGGAAGTGTACAGACGTTTATAGGGGGGGTTGGTTTAGGGGGAGAGTTGGGGGGTTACGTGGGAAGACATTTTCAAGGAGAAAATTCTCATGGGGGAAGACAATTTCAATGAAGGGGGCACAGGATTTTCTAGCATTATTTGAAAAAACAATGAAAAAATAAATATGAAAAGTTTTTTCTACTGAAAGTAAGGAGCAGCATTAAAACTTAAAACGAGCAAAAATTATTAAGCATATGAGGAGTTTACCTCCTTGTTATACCTCACTCTTTACGCTAGAGTATTTTTAGTAATTTCAACTATTTATTCTACGGCCTTTGTGATTCAGAGGTCATTCTTAAGGAATTGGGACAAAATCTAAGCTTAGTGTAAAGAGCGAGGTATCGACGAGGGTTGAACCCCCTCATATACGCAATAAAACATACGAATATAGAAGTTTGTTACGTAAGTTAATTCGTAAGTTTCGTATATTTTTTACCAATGAAAACGTTTGTAAAAAATTAAAAGTTCTAGTTGGTTTTTTAAGTAACCAAAACTTGGAGGGCAACTAGGCCTCCTCCCTCGCTCCTTTTTTCTCAAAATCTTCCGATTAATTGCAATTAATTAATATGCAAATTTTGTTTTAATTATTTATGTGAGGAGAGGTAAGATCAAAACATGCATTAATTCAAAAACGTCCAGAAATTAAATAAAAAAACAAGTTTTTTTAAATGAAAGTAAGGAGCAACATTAAAAATTAAAACGAATAGAAATTACTCTGTATATGAAAGAGGCTTTTCTTCCTCAACGCCAGGCTCTTTACGCTAAAGTTTCTTACTTTAAAAAAAAATAGAGTTAATAGAAAGAGTCAAACTTTAGTGTAAAGAGCGGGGCGTTGAGGAGGAAAAGCCCCTTTCATATACGGAGTAATTTGTGTTCGTTTTAAGTTTTAATGTTGCTCCTTACTTTCATTTAAAAAAACTTGTTTTTTTATTTAAAATACTAGATTGACCTGGCTTCAGAGAACAATTCTCAAAAACAAATTTAGTATCCCAAAAAGGTAAATGAATTCTGGATATTAGAAAATGAATGAAAAAAGCGAAGACAGAACTCTAAATTACTTTCATTTCTTATTTTTCTTCCCTGTTTGGTTTTACGGAGCTACTCCAAAGGATAACTAATAGTTTTTATGTGAGAAGCAGAAATGATATAATATAAGCAAACAAACTACAAAAATTTGACAAATCAATAATTTTAACAACTTACCAACTTCCTCCTTGTCATACTCTTCTTCTTCTTCATCGCGCTGCGACAATTTTAATTTGGAAGGTTTAAAATCAGAAGCAGGCAAAAAGACTGGTTTTGTAGCAATGGCATTCAAAACCGAAAATAGTAAGTTAAAGCTATGCAGCCCCAACCATGAAGAGATTATTCCGCTTCCCTAGAAAAAAAGGGAGTAAAACACAAGATGGTTTGAGAGCCAAAAAATAAGCCCAAATTTCGAAGAGACTCTGAATATTAAAACTATTTACTAGTGATAATGTAACTAAAGAGTTTTTAGTTGCATTTTTATGGGGGGGAAGGTATATAAATATTTAGTTTCAGGACTTGACTAGGCTCTTGGCCATTTTTTGCACAAAATCCATCCTGAGGGAGGGGGCAGAAGAATTGTCTTAGGAGGTAGTATGACATTAGAAGGTGCAGTTCAAGCTCTGTTTTTTAATGTCTCCGAAAAGAAGACCAGTTTAAAAAAGCACTAGATTTAAGTTACTAAGGCAACATGAGGTGTTGTGGCAACCTTTGACCGACCTCGCCAAAAAAACAATGTCAGAGGAGCAACATTTTGATTTTCTTTCTTCGCCAAAGATTGAATGACTTGGCTGTAAATCCTCAGAACCTTGGAAATGGTGTCTTTAGACTAATATTTCCTTTAATAAGAAAAATTAATTAAAAAAGAAGAAAAAAAGGACATTCTCCTTTAAGACTGTCTGAAACCATACTCTATCCTCAAAACAAAGTTTTTGTCTGTTTCCTGACACCCAGTCAATAGCTTTAGTTTTAAAATTTCATATTTATAAAAGATGTCGCTTTATTACTTAGGCTCGAAACATCCATGAGCTAAGGGTATGGTTTCTGTAGGAAACAAATTACTTAGTATGATGATACCTTTTAGACTTAGAGATGTTGTCAATAAAGCTTTAAGAGAAGAACATTGCAGTTTTAAGAGGGGTAGAGGATCCTTTGACAAAATTTTCATTCTTGGATTAATAAATACGAAGTGCATGAGTCATCAAACACTTTTGGTCCACATTTTCACAGATTATGAACAAGCCTTTGATTAAGCAGATAGAAGAGCTTTAGTAAAGGTCTTATCCATGTATGGTATACCAGATAAATAAATTAAAGTGATTAGTGCTATTTACTAGAATAACTTGAGTAGAGGTTATGACATGAGATGAGGTTAGATGAGGTTCTGCATTAAATCAGGAGTTAGGCCGGGTTGTCTTTAGTCCTCATTTGTATGGATCATTTTGATGGACTTTGGCATCAAATGGAGAAGTATAATCCTCCCGGGCTTATATTATGCTGATGGTTTAAGCTGATGACTAGACGAGAATGGTAGCAAAATAATTTTGAAGTTTAGCGAATTCAAGGAGCAAAAAAAGTTTGAAAAAGGTTTGATAATAAGACTAAATCACTAAGACTGGGAATAAGTGAAGGTGAAAAGGTGATTTAGGGTAATGAGCAGATCAATCAATCTACAAGCTTTACCTATCTAGGTAGTATTGTTAGAAAAGATGGTGGGTGCAGTAGCGATCTTAAAAATAGAGTAGCCAAAGACCCGAGGTGTTTTTTTTTTCACAGTTTAAAAGACTTTGGAAGGATTGGAAGATAAGTCTACAAGTCGAGATTAGAAAATTGGAAGCTACAGTAATGACAGTGGTGAAGCATGGTTCTCAAGCGAGGGCACTCCGATAAACGGGGGAGGATTTGCTAGATGTTTTTCAGGGAAATTGCCTATGGAGGGTTTTTGGTACCAGACTGACTGACCGTATCTCAAGCAGTAGGATGTACGAAAACTATGATTCAATCACAGTTTCTAGGGCATTAGTGAGAGAGAGGTTGATATGCATAGGATGCGGATGAAGGATAATAGTTTAACAAAGACCGTCCTTGTCGGCCAACCGTTAAGGGCCAAACAATAAGCAGGTTGTCTCTGAATGGGGTGGGAGCATGTCGTAAGAAAAGATATAAGAAAAATGGGAACTTCTTAAGAGGGTGTAAAGAAGGAGGCTCTGAAAAGATTGAGATGGAGGAAGAGTGCGCGAAACTGTGTTGGCCTCAGACGACTTGGAGCTGCAGTGAGTTGTCGGCAGTAGCAATAGTGAAAGTTTGAAACAGGCTAGAGATAGGAGAAGGGAATCAAACGAACGAAAATCATCCTTCTCGAGTTTCATTGGGCCAGGGGATGCCAGGGGATCTATGAATGGGGAACTAATCAGTGAAAATAAATGCCTGTCTACCAATAAAAGTCTACCTTAGTGCTTAAAAATAGGCGACAGGCGTTGGCCTTGGCAGGAACAAAGGCCCAAATTTTGCCTATAATAATAATGGATAATTTTTCAGTGAGAGGGGGAGGTTTTGGGCCAAATTTGTGCCTAAAAATCATACAGATTGAAATACATCACGCGTCTTCAATTCAGACCAGTAGCTCTGCCACTACCTTTCCAATTTATATTAGGAAATAGGGGGCAAGGGGCTATGGAAGCTGTTTAAGGGGAAGCTGCTTTTCAAAAGGAAAAGGAACAGCAATATGTCTACTATTCTCCTGAAACTGTGGCATTCCAAGGGGAATCTAAGAGTTAAGAGCCCTGTTTGTATCTTTGTCTGATATTGGAGTGGCTATGGGCTAACTTCGCACCTCAAAATATACACTGTGAAAATTACTGCACGTTTTAGATTTAGACAAGATGTAAAATAATCATATTTCTGCTAAAAATTTGGAGCTGGAAGTGGTTAGATCATTGGAGAGGCCACGGGCCCTCTTTCATAAGAGGTGGGAGCATTGGAGGGGTCACAGGCCCACTTGAAAACGTATTTGGCACAATTTAGTTCTTAAATCCTATTGAAAATCCTTATTTTATTCTAGTTCAAAGGTGCAACGTGCCGATACTTCTAGAAGAATTTGGCGTTAGGAGGGACAGGAGGATTTTCAATGGGTCATTGGCTGACTTCGTACTTCCAAAACTATAGGTCAAAATCTGTTCGTTATTCTCCTTCAATAGAACGACACCAGACTAACCACTCTACAAAACTGGCAGGCAAAGGAAGGTCGATAGTTGGAGTGTCCATGGCCCTACATTGTACCTCCGTCATTTAGAATAAGGATCCTTGCACGAGACTGCTTAAACAAGGTGCAACATGCCCGTAGTAAATGCCATAGCCAGAATGGTAGGTCCTTCCCATGGATGTCACCGTAGAAAAACCCATATACCTTTAATGGGGTATGAACTCTTCAAATGTTATTAGCTTACCTGAATGAACGACATTGAGTTACCCTCTGAAGGCCATTGTCATTACTATTTTCAAATATATCAAAGAAGGGAATCCCCGCATTCCGTTTTTATGGCACTTGGTATCTACCAAGCGACATATAGCGATCGCAAATTCTGTCGGTCTGTCTGTCCCGGTTTTGCTACTTTAGGCACTTTCAAGTAAGCTAGGACGATGAAATTTTGCACACGTATCCGGAACCAGACCAGATTAAATTGGAATTGTTGTTTCCCAGATTCGACAATCTCGGGGGGCGGGGAGTGGGGAGACGGTTAAATCAGAAAAATTAGAAAAAATGAGGTATTTTTAACTTACGAACGGGTGATCAGATCTTTAATGAAATTTGATTTTTAGAAGGATATCGTGTCTCACAGCTCTTATTCTAAATCCCGACCGGATCTGGTGACATTGAGGGAGTTGGAGGGGACCTAAAATCTTGAAAACGCTTAGAGTGGAGGGATCCGGATGAAACTTGGCGGGAAAAATAAGCGCAAGTCCTAGATACGTGATTGACATAACCAGAATGGATCCACTCTCTTTGGGTAGTTGGGGAGGGGAAGGGTAAATTCTGAATTAACCCTCATTCTCAGAAAGAATGAGGTATTTTTAGCTTACGAACCGGTGAACGGATCTCAATGAAATTGGATAATTAGAATGATATCGTGTTTCCGAGCTCTTATTTTAAGTCCCGACCAGATCCGGTGACATTGGGGGGAGTTTGGGGGGCCTAAAATCTTGGAAAACGCTTAGAGTGGAGGGATCGGGATGAAACTTGGTGAGAAAATAAGCAGAAGTCCTAGATACGTGATTGACATAATCGGAACGGATCCACTTTAGTTGGGGGGAGGGTTAATTCTGAAAAATTAGAAAAAATGATGTATTTTTAACTTACAAAGGAGTGATCGGATTTTAATGAAACTTCATATTTAGAAGAAGCTCGTAACCCAGATCTCTTATTTTAAATCCCTACCGGATCCAGCGTCATTGGGGGGGGGGGAGTTGAGAGGAAATGGAAATCTTGGAAAATAC
This sequence comes from Artemia franciscana, assembly GCF_032884065.1. Lineage (NCBI taxonomy): Eukaryota > Metazoa > Arthropoda > Branchiopoda > Anostraca > Artemiidae > Artemia > Artemia franciscana. The sequence continues at coordinate 50,707,504 of NC_088871.1, read as the reverse complement.
TTAAAGCGGAAAGATCAGGATGAAACTGGGTGGGAAGAATAAAAAACAAGTCCAAGATACGTGACTGACACAACCTGGCCGGATCCGCTCTCTTTGGTGGAGTTAGGGGGGGGGGATAATTAGGAAAAGTTAGAAAAATGAGGTATTTGTAACTTACGAACGAGTGATCAGATCTTAATGAAATTTGATTTTTAGAAGGATATCGTGTCTCAGAGCTCTTATTTTAAATCCCGACCGGATCTGGTGACATTGGGGGAGTTGAGGGGGGACCTAAAATCTTAGAAAACGCTTAGAGTGGAGGGATCAGATGAAACTTGGCGGGAAAAATAAGCGCAAGTCCTAGATACGTGATTGACATAACCAGAATGGATCCACTCTCTTTGGGGTAGTTGGGGGGGAGGGTAAATTCTGAATTAACCCTCATTCTCAGAAAAAATGAGGTATTTTTAACTTACGAACGGGTGAACGGATCTGAATGAGATTGGATATTTAGAAGCATGTCGTGTTCCCGAGCTCTTATTTTAAGTCCCGACCAGATCCGGTGACATTGGGGGGAGTTTGGGGGGGGACCTAAAATCTTGGAAAACGCTTAGAGTGGAGGGATCGGGATGAAACTTGGTGGAAAATAAGAAGCAGTCCTAGATATGGGATTGACATAATCGGAACGAATCCACTTTAGTTGGGGGGAGGGTTAATTCTGAAAAATTAGAAAAAATGACGTATTTTTAACTTACAAAGGAGTGATCGGATCTTAATGAAACTTCATACTTAGAAGAAGCTCGTTACTCAGATCTCTTATTTTATTTCCCTACCGGGTCCAGCGTCATTGGGGGGAGAGTTGAGAGGAAATGGAAATCTTGGAAAATACTTAAAGCGGAAAGATCAGGATGGAACTGGGTGGGAAGAATAAAAACAAGTCCAAGATACGTGACTGACACAACCTGGCCGGATCCACTCTCTTTGGTGGAGGTGGGGGGGGGATAATTAGGAAAAATTAGAAAGAATGAGGTATTTGTAACTTACGAAAGAGTGATCAGATCTGAATGAAATTTGATATTTTGAAAGGTCTTGTGCTTTAGAGCTCTTATCTTAAATTTCGACCAGATTCTGTGACATTGGGGGAGTTGAAGGGGGAAACCGGAGTTCTTGGAAAACGTGAAAATTGGGGTACCTTTATCTTACGAATAGGTGATCGGATCTTAATGAAACTTGACATATAGAAGAATCTTATGTCTCAGATGCTCCATTTTTGACTCGAATTGGATCCAGGGGCATAGGGGGTTAGAGGGGGGAAACAGAAATCTTGGAAAACGCTTAGAGTGGAGAGATCGGGATGAAACATGATGGGAAGAATAAGCACAAGTTCTAGATACGTGATTGACATAACTGGAACGGATCCGTTCTCTTTGGAGGAGCTGGGGGGTATTAGTTTGGAAAAATTAGAAAATCTAAGGTATTTTTAACTTGAGAATGGGTGATCGGATCTTAATGAAAATTGATATTTAGAAGGAACTTATGTCTCAGAGTTATTATTTCAAATCCCGACCAGATCTGTTGATATTGGAGGGAGTAAATCGGGAATCTTGGAAAACACTTAGAGTGGAGGAATCGGGATGAAGCTTGGTGGGTAGAATAAGCAAATGTCGTAGATACGTGATTGACGCAACCGTACTGGATTCGCTCTCTTTAGGGGAGATAGGGGCTGGGGTTCAGTGCTTTGGCGAGTTTGGTGCTTCTGGACGTGCTAGGACGGTGAAAATTGGTAGGCGTGTCAGGGAGCTGCGCAAATTGACTTGATAAAGTCGTTTTCTCCGATTTGACCATCTGGGGGGTTAAAGGGAGAGGAAAAATTAGAAACAATGAAATATTTATACCTTACGAATGGGTGATCGGATCATAACGAATTTTGAGATTTAGAAGGACATCGTGACTCAGAGGTCTTATTTTAAATCCCCACCGGGATTAAGCCTCTGATTTTCCTTTTAAAGCAATCCATTGATTCTAAGAATTTTGCTAGAGCTCATACCATATGAGCTCTTGGCTCTTCCAGCTTAGTCACAAGTGCCATATGAGCTCTTAGCTCTTGTTTACATTTTAAGACTGGACGAACTTCTAAAGAACAAACTGTCAGATATTTTTGAAGGGCGAAAATTAAATTAATTTATATATAATTTTGAATCCAGACCATCAAAGGAAAGCAAAGAGCAATATAAAAACTTAAAAAACCAACCGATATTTATCAACAACATTTCTAACGACATAATTTTTTAGCCGAGCCCCTCCTTACTTGCAGTTTGTTACCGCGAACTGTTTGACATGATGAAAAATAAACACGTATCCATGATCCTCGAAAAAATATATATTTGTTTTTGATTCTCGAGAAAAAAAGTAACGGAATTTGATAAAAACAGATCGTGGTAACAAACTGGAAGACTGACTCATGCTAATAGTAACTGGACGATGCAATAGATCCACTGGAAAAAAAATTATCCAGTAAAAAAACAACTTTGATTGAACAATCAAAATTATGGGAGTATCAGGTTTAGCAGAACAAAAGTAGCCTTTCAAAAATTATGAGAAACAGGTTTATATGTGCAAATAAATTAGTTTGAAAAAGGAAACAAGTATTTTACCTTAGACCTCGATAGGAGATTCTGAAGAAAGTCTTCATCCAAACTGCTATTGTCATTGGCCAAGAATTCATTCCGCCACAAAAATTGTTCATGAATTACAACCTTTCGCTGAATCAAGTGAATGACAGCGTCTTTTTCGATGAGTCGACGAGTAATATCCCTGAGTTCATATCGTTTAGCAGAATGGTTATTACTACGAAATACATCTCCTCGGTGTTTCTTACGCAATTCAAAAAGAGAGCATCGGTTGACTACTTCAGACTTTGATCTTCCTCCAATACGAACTATCCGTCCCGTGAATTTTAAGGCACCCTCGACAAACTGATCTAAGGCATGGTTTGTATAGCACACAATCAATATTGGACCTGTGGTATTTACAAAAATATTTTTGCTTTCCCATACTTCTTTATTTACTAGCAGAACTTCTAAAGCTTTAAGCCCAATAAAGGTTTTTCCAGTGCCGGGAGGCCCGTGAATAATCGCAAGTTTTTGGGTCAATGCTGCTTTCAATGCTTGAAACTGGCTTAGATCCAAACCCAAATTTTCTGGAATCAATACTTGATCTAACTTCAAAATGTCAACATCTTTTAATAATTCTGCTGACATGCTATCTCGAGTTGAAAACATGCTTAAGTCATAATAAGTATAAGACATTTCTTTCAAAGAATGCAGATACAGAGGGAGTTCTTCTTCAACTTCTTTTCCCAGTACCAGCTCCTTCATTGGTAAGTTATCGTCTCTGATCTGCTGCAATACTCGAAGGACATTACGATATACTTCAAAATACACGGAAGACTCGGCCAATATAAAGGAGCCTGTCATGTGACTCTTAAAATTTGTCACATTTTCTAGTCTAATATCAATAGCTCCTTCTTTAGTTAAGAGCTCAGGATCACGTTTTGCTACAGTGGCTAAAAGAAAAGTTTTAAAATCATCTTTACTCAGACAAAGTAAAGACCCAGGCAAGAGTCTTTTAGAATTTTCCCAGGCAATTTTTTTGAGCCGATCATTTGCAATACAAATAGTATGTGTGCCTTGCAACACATTATAATCAATGAACTTCACACCAAAATACAACCGCATATCATCAATTTTGCTTCGAAGAACTTTTTTTTGACTTTTGAGGTCTATGTACTTTTGTATACCTGCTCTCAGTGGAAAAATAAAATCTTCTCTGAGCAATCTAAACTGAATATCAAGATAATCGTCCACACTCTTATATGGTGCGTCGACAATTGCTGGTCGGATGAACTGTAAATCTGTCGCCATAAGATCTTCCGTTGTGGGGATTACACTATATTCCCTGAAGTCATCAGGTGGCTGCATAGACGATAATTCTCCAATCTTTGCGAGCCTGCGGAGTTTGTTTTTACCTTCCACCTCATTCAAACCAATAAGACGGATTCTTGCATCTTTAAATCGCACATTCAATTGTCGTATGTCATCGTAAATGGTACTTGGAATGTTGTAACCATTAATCTGCAAAATCATTTTTAACTGAATGACTGTTTCAAAAAAACACTCAGGGATTGACTCGCACGCTGAACTAGGGGCTTTATTTAAGAAAAAATTAGAAAAATTTACAAGATCTTGATGAAGTTCAAGAAGACTAGCATTTTCCAGTTTTTTTGCAACAGCAGCCTGTGTTAAAGTGCCTGTGAATGATTTGAAAATGCTGGAACGCTTTACAATCATTAGGAGATGAAAGAATAAATTTGGAAGTAAATCTGGTGCTTTGGACTCTGATATCCTTACAAACATTTTTAAGATTAGGCCGAAACAATCTATATCTGCCCCTTCTTGCAGGATTTTCTCCAAATTTATCATTTTGCTTGTTAAAGACTGCAAGATTATCGATGGGTCTTCATCTTTCAATGTCTTTAAACCTTCGAGTTCAAATCTTCTGCCTTGATAATGGTTTCTGGCAGACCGCATACCACGTCCTCTCCCTCTGTAGGTGGAACTTGAGTCTTTGCTCAGCGTCCCACGCTTCATTTGGAAAGCAATAAACCTAAAAAAAACCCATCAGGTTATTATATTAACCAAACAAGTAAGTCTTCATAATTCAAAAAAAAAATATGAAATGACAAAGGAAACAGATAAAAAGTCTTGAAACTACCGTTATCAAGTTCATACGTTTTACTAGCAATACATATGCATATACTAGAAAAAGAACCATTTTCCAGTCCTTATCATTCACCTTTGCTTGCTCTAGCCATCAACTTTCGCACACCTTAGCGAATCGGAAACTAAGAAGAATTTATTATATAAAAGAGATTCAAAGATTTAAAAAAAAAATTACAGCGAAAAAATTATCAACTAAGACCGGACATATTAAATAACAAGTAGAACTAGAACGTTACTAGATTGGATCAACTCAAAGAATTCCGTTTCTAAATATTTTACTGTTGCACTTTTAGGTATTTAAGTTTGTTTCATATACACTTTCACAAGCAAAACTAACATCACGAGATAAATTCAGCGAATTTTGTGATTATTGGACATTATTTCACTTGCATTGCGTTATTTTACATTGTATTACATTTCTCCCCTTCTAGATTTGCCAGGGGATCGATTTGAAAGTTTTCTAGGGTGTCTGAACAGGGCAGTAGACCCAAAATTTTGATTTGAAGAAAGAGGGCGAAGAAAAATCAAAAGACGAAATATGTATCCAAGGTTAACAAAATAGAATATCTGCAATATCTCAGCGACGGTGTGAGAGATACAATAGAAACTTTCAGTTTTGTGTTACAGGGGGAGACAAGGGGAATTCAAAATTTTGTAGGGGAATTAGGCTATAACCAAAAGAATAAAAAGAAAGATCTGGTTACATATTGGTTCCAGTTTTCTTTTTATTCTCATTCGATTTGATATTTTTTCTTACAATTTTAAATTGTTATGCTGTAAAGTCATCAATTGTCAACATTGAGAAGGCCTTGTTGTGATACAGGCGAAATATTTGTTTGAATGTTCTTTTTTTTCCCTTAGATCCACTTTTTTCAAGATTTCCCGCTTTGGTTTTTCTTCATAATCTCCTGAGCCAGTAACACCTCTATTCAGAAAAGCTGGTACGATTTTTGGCTGCTTCGATTTGTGAAGCCCAACGGTGTACTTTAACATGTTTCGTCTCTGAGAGTCTTGAAACTTGCTGAGCATGTAGACAGGGTAGGGTAGACTTAAAATGATCAGAAATTGAAACTAACCAACAGGACAAACGAAAAAAGCAAACCTAAACAAACTAAAGCTACTTTAACATCAAAAACGAGCAGAAATAAACCCATATAATCCGTCTCTAAACCTTGATTACCAATATGATTTAATACGGTTGTTGTGATGTTATGACAAATAAAAACACGTGGATTGAAATATAAATCGTTCTCAGTACAGCACAAATGACGCTTTGACCTTTACAGGGTTATTTGGCGGCTATTCCACTTGTATTTGTGGTCATATCCATTCGTATCAAGTTTATCTTGACTACACATTTAAATTTACATTCGTTTCATTTAAATGAAACGTTCGTATTCATTTAAGTAGTATATATTATTCTTAAGTTGAATGTGATTATTCATTTTAATTTCGGTTCACTTTAGGTTTCACTAATCCAATCATGGTAACTTTTGTTCATTTTAGTTATAAGTTACTCATTCAATCATGGTAACTTTTGTTCGTTTTGGGTATAAGTTACTCATTTAATCATAGTAACTTTTGTTCGTTTTGGGTATAAGCTACTCATTCATAGTAATCTTTCTTGGTTTTAAGTTTGAATCGCTACATGACTATGTTGGCTTGTTTTAGGTTTAGTATAGCTGTTTACTTCTTAAAACAAGAGCTAAGAGCTCGGCACTTGTGACGAGGCGAGAAGAGCTAAGAGCCAAGAGATCATATGGCATGAGCTCTAAAAAAATTCTATGAATCAATAGATTGATTTAAAAAGGAAAATGAGAGGCATAATGCCGGTCAGGATTTAAAATAAGAGCTCTGAATCACGATGTCCTACTAAATATCAAAATTCATTAAGATCCGATCACCCACTCGTAAGTTATAAACACCTAATTTTTTCTAATTTTTCCTCTCCCTTTAGTCCCCCAGATGGTCGAATCTGGAAAAACGACTTTATCAAGTCAAATTGTGCAGCTCCCTGACACGCCTACCAATTTTCTTCGTCCTAGCACGTCCAGAAGCACCAAACTCGCGAAATCACTGAACCCTCCCCCAACTCCCCCAAAGAGAGTGAATTCAGTACGATTCTGTCAATCACGTATCAAGGACATTTGTTTATTCTATCCACCAAGCTTCATCCCGATTCCTCCACTCCAAGTGTTTTTCCAACATTTCCCCCTCCAACTCCACCCAATGTCAAAGGATCTGGTCGGGATTTGAAATAAGAGTTCTGAGACATAAATTCCTTCTAAAAATTAAATTTAATTAAGATCCGATCATCTACTCGTAAGATAAAAATACCCCAATTTTCACGTTTTCCGAGAATTCCGGTTTCCCCCTCCAACTCCCCCTAATGTCACAGGATCTGGTCGGAATTTAAAATTAGAACTCTAAAACACAAGATCCTTCTAAATATCAAATTTCGTTAAGATCTGGTCACCCTTTCCTAAGTTACAAATACCTATATTTTCAAAATTACCCCCCCCAATTCCACCAAAGAGAGCAGATCCGGTCTTGTTATGTCAGTCACGTATCTTAGACAGGTTTCTATTCTTCCCATCCAGTTTCATCCTGATCTCACCGCTTTAAGTATTTTCTAAGATTTCCGGTCCCCCCAACTGCCCCCCCCCCAATTACGCTTGATCCGGTTGAGATTTAAAATAAGAGATCTGAGTTACAAGGTCCTTCTAAATATGAAGTTTCATGAAGATCCGATCACTCCTTCGTAAGTTAAAAATACGTCATTTTTTCTTATTTTTCAGAATTAACCCCCCCCCCAATAGAGCGGATCCGTTCCAATTATGTAAATCACGTATATAAGACTTCTGCTTATTTTTCCCACCAAGTTTCATCCCGATCCCTCCAATCTAAGCGTTTTCCATGATTTTAGGTTCCCCCGCCCAACACTTCCCCACATATCACCAGATCCGGTCAGGATTTAAAATAAGAGCTTTGAGACACGATATCCGTCTAAATATCAAATTTCATTGAGATCCGATCACCCGTTCGTAAGTTAAAAATACCTAATTTTTTTCTAATTTTTCAGAATTAAACCCTCCCCCAACTACCCCAAAGAGAGCGGATCCGTTCCAGTTATGTCAATCATGTATATAAGACTTGTGCTTATTTTTCCCACCAAGTTTCATCCTGATTCCTCCAGTCTAGGTGTTTTCCATGCTTTAGGTTTCCCCCTCCCTACTCCCCCCCTCCATTGTCACCGGATCCGTTCGGGTTTAAAATAAGAGCTCTGAGCCACGATATACTTCTAAATATCAAATTTCATTGAGATCCGATCACCCGTTCGTAAGTTACAAATACCTCATTTTTTCTAATTTTTCAAAAGACCCCCCCCCCAACTACCACAAAGAGAGCGGATCCATTCCTTTTATGTCAATCATGCATCTAGGACTTGTGCTTATTTTTCCCACCAAGTTTCATCACGATCCCTCCACTCTAAGTGTTTTCCAAGTTTTAGGTTTCCCCCTCCCAACTCCCCCACCCCCAATGTCACCAGATCCGGTCGGGATTTAAAATAAGAGCTCTAAGACACAATACCCTTCTAAACATCAAATTTCACTGATATCCGATCACTCGTTCGTAAGTTAAAAATAACTCATTTTTCTGATTTTTCAGAATTATTCAGATTTTTCATATTTTTCAGAACTGTAGTAAGGAGCGACCAGGCTCAATAGTAAACGAAACTCTAAAAATCGGAATTTTGATGCTAAAAGATACATAAAAAAATCAAATTTTCATGCTGATTTTAAATATATAAGTTTCATCAAATTTAGTCTTTGCCATCAAAAGTTACGAGCCTGAGAAAATGTACCTTATTTTGGAAAATAGAGGGAAACACCCCTCAAAAGTCATAGAATCTTAACTAAAATCACACCATCGCATTCAGCGTATCAGAGAACTCTATAGCAAAAATTCAGCTGCTATCTACAAAAATGTACAATTTCGTAATTTTCGCCAGAAGACAGATCACCGGTCGTATCGACCAAGTGGTCCTAGAATGTCGCAGGAGGGCTCATTCTCATGGAAATAGAAAGTTCTAGTGCCCTTTTTAAGTGACCAAAAAAATTGGAGGGCTCCTAGGCCCCCTCCCACGCTCATTTTTTCCCAAAGTCAAAGGATCAAAATTTTGGGATAGCTATTTTGTTTCGCGTAGTCAAAAACCATAATAGGTATGTCTTTGGGGATGACTTACTCCCCAACAGTCTCTGGGGGAGGGGCTGCAAGTTACAAACCTTGACCAGTGTTTACATACATTAATGGTTATTGGGAAGTGTACAGACGTTTTCAGTGGAATTCTTTTGGTTTGGGGGGTTGGGTTGAGGGAAGGGCGCTATGTGGAAGGATCTTTTCTTGGAGGAATCTGTCATGGGGGAGGAGAAACTCAATGAAAAGGGCGCAGGATTTTCTAGCATTACTATAAAAAAAAAAATGAAAAAAAAACATGAAAAAGTTTTTTCAATTGAAAGTAAGGAGTAGCATTAAAACTTAAAACAAACAGAGATTATTAAGCATATGAGGGGTTGTAAAAACACTTTAGCATAAAGAGCGAGGTATTTAGGAGGAGATAAATACATCGCTCTTTATGCTAAAGTATTTTTAGTAATTTCAACTACTTATTCTAAGGCCTTTCTGATTCAGGGGTCATTCTTAAAGAATTGGGACAAAACTTAAGATTTAGTATAAAGATCGAGGTATTAACGAGGGGACAAACCCCCTCATATGCATAATAAAAATATAAGAATATAAAAGTTTGTTACGTAAGTTAATTCTTAAGTTACGTATATTTTTTAACTAATCAAAACGTTCGTTAAAAATTAAAAGTTCTAGTTGCCTTTTTAAGTAACCGAAAAATTGGAGGGAAACTAGGCCTCCTTCCCCACCCCTTATTTCTCAAAATCGTCAGATCAAAATTAGAATTAGTATGCAAATTTCATTTTAATAATTTATGTGCGGAGAGCCAAAATCAAACATGCGTTAATTCAAAAACGTTCAGAAATAAAAAAAAAATAGTTTTTTTAACTGAAAGTAAGGAGCAACATTAAAACTTAAAACGAACAAAAATTGCTCCGTATATGAAACGGGTTTTCCCCTCCGCAATCCCTCGCTCTTTACGCTAAAGTTTGACTCTTTGCTACAATTCTAATTTTTAAAACAATTAAAAACCTTAGCGTAAAGAGCGAGGCGTTGAGGAGGGGACAACCCATTTCATATACGGAGTAATTTCTGTTCGTTGTAAGTTTTAATGTCGCTCCTTAGTTTCAGTTTAAAAAAAACTAGTTTTTTTTATTTAGTTGATACTAAGGCTAAATGAATGTTCAGTCAAAGCATATTAGTTATTTTTATAACTTTCTTTAGTTCCTTACTTTCAGTTACAAAAACTAGTTTTTTTATTTAATTGATACTAAGGCTAAATGAATGTTCGGTCAAAGCATATTAGTTATTTTTATACAAACTAAGAATTTTGTGGGGTGTTGAAATTTGGTCCAAGGAATGAAGTTTCCCGCGAAGAGATCGAGACATCTACAGGCCTGGCAGCCAGAGTTGAATGATTAGTGCCCTTTTTAAATGACCAAAAACATTGGAGGGCAACTGGGCCCTCCCCCACGTACGTTTTCCCCTAGAATTATCTGATCAAAATTTTGAGACGGCCATTTGTTCAGTATAGTTGAAAGATCAAAGCCGAGTAGATGGTTAGCCTTTTAACCGTAGATCAAATAAAAAAAGAGTTTTTACAGCTGTAAGTAAGTAGCAACATTAAAACGAACAAAAATTATATAGTATGCCCCAAGCTCAATACCCTACTCTTTCATTATATAATATGAAAGTGCTAACATTTATTTTTGCTCTTTGAAATTATTAAATATTTAGGATATTTTTTAAGTTTTCATATTTTGATTTTCAAACTTTTCATAATATTGATTAAAAACTACTTTCTGAAAATAAGTTTTTCAAAGAAAAGTAAATAACAAAATTAAACTTAAGATCAGCAGAAATAATTACCTATAATAATTTAAACTCGAAACAACCAGAAATTACTATTAAGAAAACTAATGAAACCTCAAACAAACAGAAATTGAAAAAACGATTAAAGCAAACAAAGATAACAGGCACTAGCACAGACGAGTTTATTGAAACTTAAATGAAGAACCAATATGATGTTTTACTGAAAACTGAATGCATCTTGGACAATGTGATTCCGTTTTTCAAAACATCACCTACAAATACTATAATAAATCACTAATACAATTAAGATGATTGAAAAGAACCAATGAAAATAAACTGAATATTTAATAGATAATGATATTAATTCCTGGAAACTTAACAATCCAAGGTTTTATTTCACTGCAATTTTTATTTTTGAACGTTGTAAATATAAAAGAAAATATTTGTAATATAATTTGTTTTCAGTAAAGCGCGAATGATGCAATGTATATTAGACTTTTGCGGCTATAAAGGAGGAAGAAGGCAGCAGCCACACTCTTGTTTAATTTTTGTTCGTTTTAAGATTTATTTATTTATCTATATTAGAACTGGTTATCTTTATGTTTGCTAGGATCGTTTATTTTGATTTGTTTTCGTTATGGGTTTCATTTATTATTTAATAGTTATTTTTTTTCTAATTTGAGTTATTTTGCCATGATCATTTATTTTGATTTGCGTTCGTTATGGGTTTCATCTGTTTTTTAATACTAAATCCTTCTTTTTTTAGTTTAAATTATTATAAAAATTTATTTCTACCGATAAAAAGTTTAGCATGGCTCTTTAATTTTCTTTTAAAACTTCCTTTTCTAAAAAATTTAACTAGTTTCTACTCGTCTTGTATTTCTATATTCCCTGAAAGCTTCGATTAAATGTCAGCCATTCCTGATACATTTTACACACGCCCTTTTGACTACCAGGATGCATATAATATCTTTTGATTGAGCTCAACATTCCCATAGCATTCACTGGAAGTTTCAACTTAATATCCTTAACTTTTTTCTGAGAAATTGCACACAAAGTTTGATCAAGCTGGGTGAGTACTGAGTATAGTATCCTTTGATTTAGTTCAACATTCCCTGAAAATTTCAGATTAATATTATTAGCCATTCTATCCTCAGATATTGCACATGCGCAATTTTGACAATCGGGATGCTCACAGTTGTTTTTTGATTTGGCACAAAATTTCCCTCAAATCTGAAAGTTTAAACTCATCCTTGTCTTTCCTGATGTCTGGCACACATGCCATTTTGTTAACATGAATACGCCTAATGTTTTTAGCTTGAATTAAACATCCAATTCGAAATTTCCTGAAATTTTAAACTCCCTAATCTGAGTCGTTCCTAAAATGTTGCAACTAAGCCCATTAACAACTGGGATAAACACAATATCTTTAAGTTCAATTTCCCCTTCAACATTCTCTGAATGTTTCAGTTTGATACCCTTTCCTAGCTGTTCTTGAAATATTCAAGATATGTCATTTTGACAACCTGCATACATATAGTGTCTATTCACTTTGTTTAACACACCCCTTAGCATTCTATTAAGTTTTAACTTAATACCCATAACCGTTAAAGAGATGAATATAGATACACGCAGATACGCCCTTTTGACAACTTTGATGCATTTGGTGTCTTTTGACTTAGTACAAAATCCCCCTCGAAATTCAATAAAATAAGTAAATAGTCGAAGTTATAAGCAGCTGCATTAATAGACGACTTGCATCCTTATTTGTAGTCATAAGTAGTTGCAGACACAGTCGAAGCAAGTCGTTAAGTAGTCACAGTCACATGTAGTAATAGTCGAAAGTTGTCAAAGTCACAAATAGTCGTGGTTGCAAGCAGTTCTATTTCAAAATAGTCACGCTTGCAATGGCAAATAGCCTCAGTCACAGACATAAGTAATCTTGATCGCTTGTATTTGCAGTCACATTTAGTTACAACCACAAATAGTCAAAGTTGCAAGAATTCGCATCAGCTGATACACATAGCAGGAGCCACCGTCATAAACAGTTCCAAGTATTCATAGTCGCAGCCGCAAGTAGTTGCAGTTGCAGTCATAGTAACAGTAGCAATAGTGATCCTAAATATTACCCATAGCTGCTCCTAAGATATTATAGAGATAACTGTATGAAAACCTTGATAATCATAGTGGACACGGTCCGGGTTTAAAGTAGAGATAATCGAAGTTATAAGTGGTCGCGCAAGTATGCCCAGTAGTAGTCATAGTCTCAGTTGCAGGCAGTCAGTTGCATAGCAGCCCTGAATGTGTACAGTTAATTCCCTTGGTCCCTCCTAGGATTTGAATTTGGTGCAACATCCTACTCAACATTCCCCGAACTTTTCCCTTAACATCCTTAGCTTTTTGTTAAACACTTAGGATTAAACCTTCCCCCTCTGTCACAATGTCAAATCCTGTATCTAAGAAATGAGCAAATTGCATAATTTACAACTTTTTCTCCAGGGACATTCCCAGAGGAATAGTTATTAGAGCTTTTGACTAGTTTGAATAAAGTGGCTATTAAGCCACTTTTTTACCAGTGCGTGATTTTTACCAGTGCTAAGAGGGTCTAATAAGGTCAAGGGGAGTCCTTTGAACTCAAAGTACTGTTCAATACGAGCTGAACATTTCCGCTTATTGCCCTCAGCCATTGCTGAGGCAGCCTTTTGACAATTAGCGAGCAAATAGTTGCAAGCAGTTACAGTTGCAAGTCATTGCAGTGAGGAGTAGTTACAATCACAGTCGAAACCAGTAATTTTTTTTATTTACCTCAACATACCCCTAAAGATTCCCCAAAATTTCACCTCAATGCCCTTAATTCTTTCGGACCCATCCAGGATAAAAAATTCTTCCTCTCCCAAAGATAAATCTTACATGTAAATGCGTAACCTAAGTTCCTTCCCCCGGAGCCTTGAGGGCATGGGATCCCCAGGGGCATAACCATTAGATATTTTGAATATTTTGCTATTTTGTTTTTCGGATTTCTATCAGTACTAAGCGGGCATATAAAAAAGCAGCAATGGGGGGGGGGGGGTTTCTAGTTCCCCAAGTTCCTTTTTCAACATTCCTCTCAAGACGCCTTTAGAGTTTCATCCGAACAACCTTAGCCGATCCTTAGATATTGAGGTTTTGTCCTTATGACAACCCTTCAGCATATAGTGTGTTTAGGTAATGTTTGGAATCCTCCTAAACATTTTCTGTAAGTTTTACCTTAGTACCCTTAGCCTCTTTGGAGACTCAAAATGAAACGTGCCCACTTTCCTAATAACCAACCTTATATATAAGCAATGGATAACTTTTATAGTTTGCAACACTTGCCAAGAGGGGCTCTGGGTAGTAATATCACCCCGAGGCACAGTTATTTAACTTTTCAACTATTTTGAACAAAATGGCTATTCCAAAATTTGTATAAGATATTTTGGGGGCAAGGCAGTTATAAAGAGCATGTTAGTGGGACTGGTTGCCCTCTGACCACTTTTTAACATTTTCCTCAACACGCTCTGAAAGTTTAAACTTAGTATTCTCAGCTGTTTAGCTGGTAGGAGTAAGGACTTTTTGCTTTTCGATCAATCCATAACATTTCCAAGAGCATAGTCTCAAAAGTTTGTACTTAACGCCCTCGGTCGTTTCTTAGATTAAACAAATAAAAACATTTTTTTTTAAACTGAAAGTAAGGAGCAACATTAAAACTTAAAACGAACAGAAATTACTCCGTGTATGAAAGGGGCTGTTCCCTCCTCAACGCCCCGCTCTTTACGCTAAAGTATGACTCTTTCTCTCGATCCTACTTTAAAACAGTAAACAGCTTTAGCGTAAAGAGCAGGGTGTTGAGGAGGGAACAGCCCCTTTCATACACGGAGTAATTTCTGTTCGTTTTAAGTTTTAATGTTGCTCCTTACTTTCAGTTTTTTTTCTGAACGTTTCTGAATTAATGCATGTTTGATTTTTGCTCTCCGCGCATGAATAATTAAAACGAAATTTACTTATTAATTTTTTTTGCTAAATGGCTTGCTCTTAGTTTTGATCGGACGATTTTGAGAAAAAGGGGTGGAGGAGGAGGCCTAGTTGCCCTCCAATGTTTCGTTGCCCTCCAATTTTAACGAACGTTTTTATTAGTAAAAAATATATGTAACTTACGATTTAACTTACGTAACGAACTTCTATATTCTTATATTTTTATTATGTATATTTGGGGGTTTGCCCCCTTATTCATACATCGGTCTTTGCACTAAAGCTTATGAGCTTTAAATACTTTACTTAATACTTTAAATACGTTAAAAATACTTTAGCGTAATGAGCGAGGTATCTAGGAGGAAATGGATCCCTCATTAAGTAATGATCTCTGTTAGTTTTAAGTTTTAATGCTGCTCCTTATTTTCAGTTGAAAAACAACTTTTTCATAATTATTTTTTCATATTTTTTTGAAATATTACTAGAAAATTCTGACCCCCCCTCTTCATGCAATTTCTCTTCCCCCATGAAAAATTCCTCCAAGGGAAGATCCTCCCATGTAGCCCCTTCCCCACAATCTCCTCTCCCAAACAAAAAATCCCCCAGAAAATGTCTGTACACTTCTCAATAATCATTACTGTATGTAAACACTAGTCAAAGTTTGTAACTTGCAACCTCTCCCTCGGGGACTGTGAGGGAGTAAGTCAGCCCCAGAGACATAGGTATTAAGTTTTTCGACTATTCTGAACAAAATGGCTATCTCAAAATTTTGATCCTTTGACTTCGGGTAAACAATAAGTGTGGGAGGGGGCTTAGGTGCCCTCCAGTTTTCTTGGTCAATTAAAAATGGGCACTAGAGCTTTTAATTTCCGCTATAATGAGCCCTCTCGCGTCATTCTAGGATCACTTGGTCGATACGACCACCCCTGGGAAGAAAAACAACCAAACAAACAAACCAACTAACACGCATCTGATCAGCGTTCTGGCCAAAAGGACGAAATTCCAAATTTTTGTAGATAAGAGCTCGAAACTTCTATAGTGGGATTCTCTGATACGCTGAATGCGATGGTGTGATTTTCGTTAAGATTCCATGACTTTTAGGGGGTGTTTCTCCCTGTTTTCGTAAATAAGGCAAATTTTTATAAGGCTCGTAACTTTTGATGAGTAAGACTAAATTTGATGCAACTTATATATTTAAAATCAGCATAGAATCCGAATCTTTGGATGTATCTATTAGCATCAAACTTCCATTTTTTAGTTTCGTTTACTATTGAACCAGGTCCCTCCTTACTACAGTTCGTTACAACGAACTGTTTGATATTGCTAAGACACCCCCTTTAACAGCCAGCATGCGAATAGTGTGTTTTAATTGTGTTTGGCATCCCTCTCAGGAGCTGTGGGGAGTAATGTCTTCCCCATAAGCACAGTTATTTGACCTGTAGACTATTTCGAACCAGATGGATGTTCCAAAGTTCGATTGGATGTTTTTGTAGAGAAGGTAGCAAACAAGGGAACGGAGGGGGGTTGGCAGCCCTTCAACAATTTTTCAGCCCCCCCCCCCTCAACAAAAAAGTTTCAGGTTAATACCCTCAGCCGTTTCTAATATATTGCAGACTTGCCTTGTTGATAAACTGGATGCACGTAGGGCCTTTTGATTTAGTTCAACATACCACTACACATTTTCTAAAATTTCACCTTAATATCCTTGGCCTTTTTGTTGCACCCAAAATAAAACACTTCCCTTTTTCCTTATAGTATATCCTGTATGTAAACAGTGGGCAAGTTCCATAGTTTACTATCCTTGTCCCAGAACTGTGGGGGCATAGCATCCCTGGAGACATAGCTATTTAGCCCTTCAACGAATTTGAACAAAGCAATAACTTCAAAATTTTGATCAGTGTTGAGCGGAGCGGGCACCTAAAATGGACAAGAAGGGGCCTGAGGGGCTGGTGGCCCTCCAATCCCTTTTCAATATCCCCTCAACATTCCTTGAAAGTTTCAAAGTAATACCCCAGCCTTCCTTACATACCACTGATATTCCCTTTTGACAACCAACAAGAATGGAGTGTGTTTTAATTGTGTTCGGCCTCCCTCTCAACATTTCCTGTAAGTTTCACCTTAATACCCTAAGTCTTTTTGGAGACCCAGGAACAAGCATGCTCTCTTTATTCAAAATAAACTTTGTGCAGGTTCAACAAAAGGTGCATAAAAGAATTATTGATCCTTTGATACAGCAAAAGGTTGTAAATAGGGCGTTGAAACGTCCTGTGGTGGCGCAGTGGGTTTGACCTTAGCTTGGTAATACGGGACCCAGAGATCGAATCATGCGGCAGGAATGCACTGCAGGGCCGACGCAGGGACCTTAGTAGTCAAGAAGCGTCGTTAATCTGATTCAATACAACAAGGCGTTGAACTTAGAACAGATTTGAGAGAATAAATTTAAAGAGTATATTTCATCTGATGACTTCCAGCAGGAATTCAAACAGCTGGCAACACGAACAAAGGAAGGAAAATCAAAGATTCCATAAAGATGATAGCTAAAGTAATGTTTGTTGGAGGTAAGAAAGTAGCAAAAAGACGGACAAAGGAAAACAGGACTTTCTTCGATAAGGAGTGCACTTCCCAGAGGAATCGGTTTTAACTTGCAGCTTTAAGGCTGAAATATTGCTGCTTGAAAGAGATTAGTAAGCTATATTTTGGTTTTTAATGAATGGCAAGATTAACCAAAAGAATAATCGAAAAGGAAACGAAGAAAATTAAAAGATTGAGATTAAGACAAAATTAAGTTGAAAGCAGAACAACTTAGGAAAGCTTAGGAGAGTCTACTGTGTTCGACTAGCTTTCATTCAGTGCGGACAAAAACTTTTTTACCTAGTGTAATGAACGGACTTTTTGCTTGGATGTTAGAATGATTTTGACAGTGAATAGGATTTTGATCGCTAGGTGATAAATCCAGTTAGAGGAGTTTTTGTTACCATGATAGGATTAATAGGAAGCCCTGTTCTGAACTTATTTATCGATAATTGACAGAAGGTGCTAAGATTGAGTGAATTGTTGGTAAAACAACAAACGTTTTAGTAAAGACGACATAATCACAGCGAAAGAAAAGTTACACGATAAGTTATAGTTCACGAGCAGGTTTGTCAGAAATATAAAATGCGAAGAAAATGTTATAGAAATTTTTAAATTGTTACACACTCGGGATAAAGACAAGAAGCCAATGCCAAAATTCATTATTGAGAATCCATGCTCTGCTCCCACTTTAGGTGATGCAGTAGGGGCTACTCTGGTCCTTAAAGTAAACGAGCTAGGCCAAAAAATTGATTGTTTAGTAAAATCAAACAATAACAAGCCTATTTCCTGGCACTTGAAATTCAATG
Organism: Artemia franciscana; assembly: GCF_032884065.1. Lineage (NCBI taxonomy): Eukaryota > Metazoa > Arthropoda > Branchiopoda > Anostraca > Artemiidae > Artemia > Artemia franciscana. Next base: position 50,689,380 of record NC_088871.1, on the reverse strand, counting down.
CATCTGAATCCGAGGCTCCATCTTGGGCAGTTGTACTCAAGAACTTACCTGGATCATTCAACACCCCCAGTGCTCGTGTCGATTCGGTGTGTTCAAATCCTTCTCAAATCACTGAAATACGTAAGAGTAAAGACGACTGAAAACTTATAGCTGAGTCTATAGATACTGCTGAAGCTATCGTTGACCGCATAAAAGGCAATCAACCCACGATAAATGCGTCACTAAGGGCCCAAACTTTATTGGGGTAGAGAAGAGAATTCCAGTGGAAATTGAGGAACAAAAGTGCCAACTTAGAAACTTTTTCCGTTCCACCTAATCGTAGTGCTTCTAAAGGCAGAGCTTTTGTGGTATTGCTGCTTATGCAGCATCAAATCTTAATTCTAGCGTTTCTTTCCTAGTGATAATTTTTTAGGTGTGCGATTTGATGAGTGCGAAGTAACAAATGTTTATTCACCCACAGATTACAAAGATGAAGTTTCGGAGAAAGATTTTGCATTAGCAGCTAGTAAACTTCGCTCATGCATTCGTGATGTCCTTAAACTGAAAATCCCGTGTCTGATCGTAGGTGATTTTAATTGTAATTTGAAGTTTGTAATTGCAGTTTGTCTTCAGCTTCTGTCCGTGCTTCTTTACAATATGGAATATTTGGAGATGATTTCAAAGTTAAGGAGAAATCTAATAGGTTTACTTACACTAATTCTTCTTCTTGCACATCTAACCTTGACCATGTTGTGTCGTATAAATCTTGATATACTTTGTGTCGAGGTACTTTCTAAATTTCAAGTTTCAGACTACCTTCCTATTGCTTCTAGTTTTAAACGAGGGGTTTCTCGGATTCTAGCGTAACAAGCCCATATTGTTCACCGGCATAAGTGGTATACTTGTCCTGATTGAAAAAAATCGACACATCTCAGTACACTGAAACTTCTGATAACATCCTTAACGAGATCTGGGTTCCATTCTATCTCCAGCAGAATTCTTCCATTAATGATATTAATGAAGTTAGATTAACTCTTGGTATCTATTCTGCAGAAACTTGCCAAGTGCTTTAGTGAGCTGAAGACAGGGCAGTTCCTCTTAAAAAAGACCATTATTGGCACCCAAGTTCCTGGGTGGTGAGAAGATCTAGCGCTGTCTGAAGCTTGTGTTTTGGCAAAAATTATGGAGAGATTGCCTTTGTTTCCGTCAAGGAATAGTCAACGAATTAAAAATAGGAACAAAAAATATTTTGCTAAGGAACTTATCATTCATCGATCTAAAATGTAAACATTTCATTCCAAAAGGGTCAAGGATTCACCTGATCTACTATGGTAGCTCTTACCTCGTACCATCTCCTCCAATTTGCCAGACTCGAATGAGATTTCTTTGTACGAATGAGTATCCCATTTTTCAAATGAATTTTCTGAGCCTGAACCTGTTTCAGAGTCACAATTTTGTGACGGAGCTTTAAAACTTCATTGGTGAATCTCCTGACCTTGATTTTGTTATTACTTGTGACGCTGTCATAAAAGCCATATCTCGACTCGAAAAGAAAGCATCTTGAGGGATAGACAAGGTAAGCACTCTACACACCATTAACGGATGTTTCTCATGCAAATGATATTTGTTACGGGTATTGTTCACAGTGAATTTATCTGGAAATGATCCTATAGAAAAGCCGGTAATAGTTTCGAAAGGAAACATCCCCTTCTATTTAATATTTTTTATTATTTAAGAATAGGGGGAAACACCCCCTAAAAGTCATAGAATCTTAACGAAAATCACACCATCGCATTCAGCTTATCAGAGAACCTGGCCCGATTGAAATAAACACAGCCAAACAGGAATCGAACGCGAGACACTCTAATTCGAAGTTTGTACTTTAATTGTGTACCTTATTTTGGGAGCTTGGAGGAGGAACATATGAGAGGAGTTCTTACAAACGTCCAGTTAAGGGATTTGGACCATAAATATTACAATGATGATATTGTTTTGTACTTCCGAGCTTTTCTACTTAAGTAGTGACGTCAAAAGTGTTCTTGTTAGTGCTATATCACACTTACGGATGGTAGAATCGATAAACATCACATAGGTAAGAGCAATAGATTTCAAATGAGCCATTAAACGTCGCTCTAAAGAGTTTGGGTAGCCCACTAGCCGCAGATTTTTAACTTGAGACATGGCACCAAAAGTGGTGTTTTTAGTGCCATTTGGAACTTGCTGAGGGTTGAATTTATAGGAAGGATGTAGATATGAGCAATATCTTTTATATGAGCTATTAAAAATCTGTCTAGATACCTGCGATACTAATATACCCAGTAACAATACGCCAATACCGATACGCGTGATATCAACACGTCCGATACCAATACAGTGAGCAGCCCTTTCCCCAGGAACCATGGAGGGTCATATCATCACCTGAACCAAAAATATTTGACCTTTGACTACGTTGAATAAAACAACTATCTAGAAATTATCATTGAATGACTGTGGGGGAGGGGGTTTTTAGGGAGGTGGACTAGTTGCCCTCCAATCTTTTAGGTTACTTAAAAATAGCACTAGCAAATTGAATTTTCGTTTAAATGAGCTATTGCACATCACTCTATGATGTTCTGGTCACCCCCTAGCCTTGCTAGAAATAAAAAGAAAAAGGGGAAACTGATCAGAGTTATCCATGCAAAAAAGTCATGATCGGACTACATTTTGAGACTTTTTTGAAATCACTATAAATTTCTTTTCAAAGTAAACTTTTACTTTTAAGACGGAGCGAAGTAATAGTAACCATTCTTAATCAGTGTCAAATGGCAATTTTGTTTTCACTAGGCATTTTTTTTTCTAAACGTGATTTTTAACTTTTGGTTACTATGGGCTGTGGTTCGTTCTTTACTAGGTGTTAGCTGATCGAAGCGTCCTGCTGTCTTAGACAAAAACCTACAGAGGCTTTTGGATATTTTAGAGGCATGAGAGAAAAAGTTAGTAATTAATGTTAGTAAATCAACGGTTTTCGTTTTTGGAAGAAGGAGGAGTTTAAGATTGGAGGTGAAAATTTACCTGTTTTGGATGAGTTTATTTACTTACGGTTTACGTTAATAAAGGTAAAGTGATAAATGGTAAGTGGGTAAGCATGCAGAATTAGTTAAAAATAAGGGGAATAGGGTAATAGGAATGGTTTTACGTAGTTCTTTCCAGTCAATAGGTCTTGGAGATAATGAAGTGGGTGTTTCGAGTCTAAGATTAGGTCGGTAATGGAGTAAGAAGCAGAAGTTTGGGGGTTTTATAAGGGTGTTATATTAAAAAGTAAACGATTAAAGCATTATCGAAGGATGCTACGTTGAAGTGAGGGGTTGGATAGGTTTGCTGTTAAAATAGACTTAGACATTTTATCGTTAAGAAGTTGGAGACTAGTAAAATAGCAAAGCAACGGGAAAAAGGGTTAGGATGGAGAAGGTTAATTAGGGAAGCATTAGAGAAGTCTCTGCTAGAAGGAAAATGCCCACATCTGTGAGCATTTGTATATTATTCTCTTTTATCGTGATCATTGCCCTGTGGGTTTTTTGTGTGTCAAATATACTAAACTATGGTATGTTAACAACAGGCAAATAGCATAATTTATAGCCCTTGCCCACATCTGTGGATGTATTTCCAATCTAGGGGTATAGTTATTTTATCTTTGGACTATTTTGAACAAAATGGCTATGTCAAAATTTTGATCTGATAGATTTTGGGGGAAAGGGTTTTGGTAGGAGGCAAAAGATTTGCTTCAAACCTTTAGAGTTTTTGGTTCAGTTGTTTTGATAGACAATCGGTAGACAACGCACCTGGAGCGCCTACAGCATGCTACATTTATTGCAGTCTAAAATACTTCCAAGAAAGCACTAATCTAACCTTAGCGTAAAGAGCAAGGGATTGAGGGGATGGTAGATCCTTTTACTTACAAGCAGGTTATTGTTTCTGTATCAACACTGTACTTTACTCTCATTTGAAATACCTGTAATTACCTGTAATTACAGGTGTATCTACCTGTAATTTTGTAATTACCTGTAATTGTATTTGTAATTATTTGTAATTGTAATACCTGTAATTTTTATCTAATTACTGATGAAATTCTCTATGTATGTTCGATTTGAAAATTTCTACACATATTTCAGTGAATGACTCAAGAATGGAAATAAAGGGCTTAAATCACTTATTTAACTCAAAAATAGATTAGGTCTTATGTTTACTAAATGAGATCATTATAGGTAAGATAAAAATTAAAGCACATGAGTGTTTGGATACGGATAAGAATACTTGTTTCCGCTTATTATATTCATAAAGGGATTAGGTTTAATGTTTACTATTTGACATCATTAAAGAATCAAGAACATTTAAAGATGATTTTTGGGACAAATCCAGAGAATGTACTAAGTTTGGACTCTCTCCCTCATAAAAATATTTCTCCGACTCGTGAGTCGGTCACAAAAATGCACTTAAGAACTACCATTCCCTACGTAAAACATTATTTCCGACTAATAAATTTGTATAAAAAATGCAGATAAAAACCCTTTACATCCCCCCCATCCCGAACAAAATCATTCTCGTAAACCCCCTTTCCCCTCGAAAGAAAACCAAGGACACGGCCTCCACATGGATCTTAAAAATTTGGTGGGAGTGGGGTGAATCAGGATTTCGTTATTTTTGACAAAAATAACAAACGCAGGCTTTGAATAGATTGGGATGGAGGAGGAACGTGTGTAGCTGCGTTGGCCTAGGCTACTTGGTCCTGTGATTTGTTGTTAGTAGAAGTAGTGGTACTTGTGTATTGTTCAGAACATACTCAATAAGTGAAGTTAGGCTCTTTCGTGAAACAAACTACAATGCACGTACATTTTAATTAAATATTTGGTACTTGTTCATTATTCACTTGATTCAATTCAATTCAGAACACACTCAAGAATTTTGCTGAGAAAATCTAATTTCATAGCCACAAAGACAAAACCCAATTTAGTTTGCTATGCATAGCGATAGAAGATAGTGTCTGAACATGGATTTTGAAATGAACATTTGGGATTTGCCAAAGACTGAAAAAGAGGCAATTTACAATTTTCATAATAAAGTACTATATTTTCATGATGTTTTGTTTTATTTCATTAGCTTTATCAAAAGTTTGGGCTATATATTTGCAGATTAGGGGGGAGGAGGGGTTGTGCATTATATCAAATACCTAACCTAGCCTAACCACCTCTATATATAAAACATTTCATTAAAATGTACCGGCATCGTAGATGGTTTCACGAAAGAACCTAACTTCACTAATTGAGTGTGTTCTGAATAATACACAAATACCATAATAGTAGTAGTTACGTAGTTTTTGTACCAGCAGAAGTCAAATTAAAAAGAAAGGATTGTAGGTAAAAATTAATACAAAATGACATGAAACAAGAGCTAAGAGCTCATATGGCACTTGTGACGAGGCAAGAAGAGCTAAGAGCCAAGAGCTCATATGGTATGAGCTCTAACAAAATTCTAAGAATCAATATATTGATTTAAAAGGAAAATCAGAAGCTTAATGCCGGTGAGGATTTAAAATAAGAGCTCTGAGTCACGATGTCCTTCTAAATATCAAAATTCATTAAGATCCGATCACCCACTCGTAAGTTATAAATACCTAATTTTTTCTAATTTTCCTCTCCCTTCAGCCCCCAGATGGCCGAATCTGGGAAAACGGCTTTATAAAGTCAATTTCTGCAGCTCCATGACATGCCTACCAATTTTCATCGTCCTAGCACGTCCAGAAGCACCAAACTCGCCAAATCACTGAACCCCTCCTCCCAACTCTCCCAAAGAGAGCAAATCCAGTACAGTTACGTAAATCACGTATCAAGGACATTTGATTATTCTATCCACCAAGTTTCATGCCGATTCCTCCCCTCCAAGCGTTTTCCAAGATTTCCCCCTCCAGCTCCCCCTAATGTAAACAGATGTGGTCGGGATTTGAAATAAGAGCTCTGAGACATGAATTCCTTCTAAATATCAAATTTCATTAAGATCCGGTCACCCGTTCTTAAATTAAAAATACCTCATTTGTTTAATTTTTTCAAACTAACAACCTCCCCCCCCCCAGCTCCTCCAAAGAGAACGGATCCGTTCCAGTTATTTCAATCACGTATATAGAACTTGTGCTTATTCTTCCCATCATGTTTCATACCGATCTCGCCACTCTAAGCGTTTTCCAAGATTTCTGTTTCCCTCCTCCAACCCCGTATGTCCCCAGATCCAATTCGAGTCAAAAAACGAAGCAGACATAAGATCCTTCTATATATATCAAGTTTCATTAAGATCCTATCACCTATTCGTAAGATAAAAATACCCCAATTTTCACGTTTTCCAAGAAGTCCGGTTTCCCCCTCCAACTCCCCCCAATGTCACAGGATCTGGTCGGAATATAAAATTAGAGCTTTAAAGCACAAGATCTTTCTAAATATCAAATTTCATTAAGATCCGGCCACCCGTTCGTAAGTTACAAATACCTCATTTTTTCGAATACCCCCCCCCCCAACCCCGCCAAAGCGAGCAGATCGGGTCCGGTTATGTCAGTCACGTATCTTAGACAGGTTTTTATTCTTCCCATCCAGTTTCATCCTGATCTCTCCTCTTTAAGTATTTTATAAGATTTCCAGTCCCCCTACCCAATTGCCCCCCCCCCCATGACGCTGGATCCGGTTGAGATTTAAATAAGAGATCTGAGTTACGAGGTCCTTCTAAATATGAAGTTTCATGAAGATACGATCACTCCTTTGTAAGTTAAAAATACGTCATTTCTTCTAATTTTTTAGAATTAACCCCCCCCCCAATAGAGCGGATCCGTTCCAATTATGTCAGTCACGTATCTAAGATTTCTGTTTATTTTTCCCATCAAGTTTCACCCCGATACCTCCAATCTAAGCGTTTTCCATGATTTTAGGTCCCCCCAAACTCCTCCCAATGTCACCAGATCCGGTCGGGATTTAAAATAAGAGCTCTGAGACACGATATCCTTCTAAATATTAAATTTCATTGAGATTCGATCACCCGTTCGTAAGTTAAAAATACCTCATTTTTTGACACCGACAGACAGACCGACAGAATTTCCAAGATATTAGATTTCCCCCTCCCAACTCCCCTCCCCAATGTCACCAGATCTGGTCGGGATTTAAAATCAGAGCACTGAGACACGATATCCTTCTAAATATCAAATTTCATTGAGATCCAACAACCCGTTCGTAAGTTAAAAATACCTCATTTTGTCTAATTTTTCAGAATTAATCCCCCCCAACTACCCCAAAGAGAGCGGATCCGTTTCGGTTATGTCAATCATGTATCTAGTACTTGTGCTTATTTTTCCCACCAAGTTTCATTCCGATCCCTCCACTGTAAGTGTTTTGCAAGATTTTAGGCCCCCCCCCCAACGTCACCAGATCCGGTCGGGATTTAAAATAACAGCTCTGAGACACGACATCCTTCCAGACATCAAATTTCATTAAGATCTGATGAACCGTTCGTAAGTTAAAAATACTTCTATTTTTCTATTTTTCCGAATTAACGGGCCCCCCACGCCCCCCCCCCCAGATGGTAAAATCGGGAAAACGACTATTTTTAATTTAATCTGGTCCGGTCCCTGATACGCCTCCCAAATTTCATCGTCCTAGCTTACCTGGAAGTGCCGAAAGTAGCAAAACCGGAACCGACAGACCGAGAGACCGACAGAATTTGCGATTGCTATATGTCACTTGGTTAATACCAAGTGCCATAAAAACATTAGTAGTAAAGAGCATAAGGCTTAGGAGCAACAATCAATCCTGCATCCCTGAAAATGCCGCATCATTTGTTGCCGCCAATGATAGAATTTTTCTTGCCAAAGCTGCAATCGATGGCAGATGAGTAAAATATCTTTTTCAGAAGGCAATGGTTGTATTGATTGCACCAACTAGAGCAGAATATTTTGATCTCCTGGCATGGTCTGACAAGCCCCGATATAAATCTACTTGACGCCGAATCATATCGTCATTTTCAGCCTGTTCTGCATTGTCGTTCTGACACATTATTTGATCGAGCAGCCTTGTTTTGTTTCATGTACGATCATGAAGACATTTAGAGTTGCTGCTCTTCTGACAAAACCCAGTAGCCATATTCACACAGCTGAATGGGGTAGCTGATGCACTGACAGCACCAGAGATTACAACCTCCTTTTCAGGCTTTTCGAGGATCCTCTCCTCTTTGTTCTAAGTCAATAATATGAAGAGCTAAATATATATCCCATTCCCTATCACCACACATCATAAACTAAATGTATTTCATCCATGATCAAAGAAACCGGTTTTACTCAGACAAAGAACTTGAATGAGGTCGCTATCAAGGAGGCACACTCGAGCCTCTATAAAGAGGCGACACACGACAATGTTAAGCAATCTTCGGTTCCAGTGGTCGCAGAGGGATGTGGAGGGATGCATTTCTTAGCCCGAGCTCCAACTAAGAAACCTGCAAAATTTCATCCCCCTCCAACTTTTCCTTCATGGGGAAAATCTGGCCGAAAGTTTCGACCCGTCAACCCCAGCCCCCCTTTAACGTTGTCTGATCGGGCTGAAATTCGCAAGTTAAGGTCCCCTAGGGCCCAGGAGCTTATCCGCGAAATTTCAGCTCGATCCGATAACTCCTTTTCTGTTTTCCAGAAACCACGCATAGCCACTTAAAATTCATTTTCTTTTTTTTTCCTAGACGCCTACAGGTCACATCCGACATCGGATCTGGGTGTACGAAGACTCATTCGATGTGGAATTCTCCGAGTAAGTGCCCTTGAAAGTTTCGTAGGAAAATCTTAACCCCCCGAAAGTTTCGACCCCCTAACCCCACCCCCCTTTTAACGTTGTCCGATCGGGCTGAAATTCACAAGTTAAGGTCCCCTACGGCCCAGGAGCTTATCCGCGAAATTTCAGCTCGATCCGATAACTCCTTCCCTGTTTTCCAGAAACCACGCATTAGCTACTTAATTAACGTCTCCATAAGAGCCCATGTTAATTTGAAATTTTTTAAATTTATTCAGAAGTTATATTTACACACATGCAAGTGATTAGCTCAGTCGGTAGAGCGTGGGACTTTTAATCCTCTGGTCAAGGGTTCAAGTCCCTTATGGGCGGTTTTTTTTCACAACATCAAAAAAATTTTGATAACACCTGGGCAGCTTATCATTTGAGAGATAACAGAATATTAGCTTCTTATGAGCAAAAGAAACATTTCGGGCATTCTATCTATTTTTTTTCTATTTTATACAATGATTTAAAATCGGGGGGGGGGTCCTCTCCTAATTCCTGTACGAGGAGTACAGGAATTATTAAATTACATCCACCATGGATTGTAGAAAAACGTACAGAATTAATATGAAAAAAAATTAAACCTGTACAAAAGAGTCTTTAAAAGCGGGGGTCTGCCTCTCCTAATAGTCTCTTATAGTCCTAAAAAACGTACAGAAATAATATGAAAAAACTTCGTTTTCCTTAAAGAGTTAAAGAGGCTGCGTCCCAAAGTCGAACCTTAAAACGTACAGGAATTAGAAGAGGCAGTTGGGGGGCTGCCGCCCCCCAAACCCCCAGCTTTTGAAGACTCTTTTGTACAGGTTTTTTGTTGTGGGGGGGACTTCATTGTTACTAATTACTAGTTTCAGCGCAATGGTTCTCCTGTCCTCTTGTGTTTAACATTTTCGAAGTTATTCCATTATTCATTCATTTCAATTTTTTGTTAATTAAAAGAGGGCCTTTCCGAAGCCAAGAGCGGGGGGTTAGCAAAAAAACAAAAAACCTGTACAAAAGAGTCTTTAAAAGCGGGGGGTTTGGGGGGCGGCAGCCCCCCAACTGCCTCTTCTAATTCCTGTACGTTTTAAGGTTCGACTTTGGGACGCAGCCTCTTTAACTCTTTAAGAAAACGAAGTTTTTTTCATATTATTTAACGCATAAGTACCAAATATTTAGTTCAACTATACCTATATAGTAGTTTGTCTCACTATGCCTAAGCTCATTGTCCCCGAAAGCAGGCTGACAAACCGGTTTTACTTAGACAGATCAGATCAAGTTTCTTGAATGGGGTCGCTATAATATATAAGTACCAAAACATTTACTTCAAAATACCTTCCCTGGACATACTTTAGTCTGTATATCCATTCCTGAAAGTTTCATTTTCCTAACCTAACCCCTTTCCAAGAGAGCAAAAAGTAGTTATCTAGAATTTTACCCTGAAATTAAGTAAGAATTTTGTTATTGAACCGTTTAGGCTAGTTCATATTAGATAAAAATGGGCTGAACTTAAAACAAAAAGTACAACTTGGGTTCTGAAAATTCTAAATTTATTCAACTTCATTAAGTTATATAAACAAGAGCTAAGAGCTCATATGGCACTTGTGACGAGGCAAGAAGAGCTAAGAGCCAAGAGCTCATATGGTATGAGCTCTAACAAAATTCTAAGAATCAATAGATTGATTTAAAAGGAAAATCAGAGGCTTAATGCCGGTCAGGATTTAAAATAAGAGCTCTGAGTCAGGATGTCCTTCTAAATATCAAAATTCATTAAGATCTGATCACCCACTCATAATTTATAAATACCTAATTTTTCTATTTTTTCCTCTCCTTTAGCCCCCAGATGGTCAATTCTGGGAAAACGACTTTATCAAGTCAATTTGGGCAGCTCCCTGACACGCCTACCAATTTTCATCGTCCTAGCACGTCCAGAAGCATCAAACTCGCCAAATCACTGAACCCCTCCCCCCAACTCCTCCAAAGAGAGCGAATCCGGTACGGTTACGTCAATCAAGTATCAAGGACATTTGCTTATTCTATCCACCAAGCTTCATCCCGATTCCTCCAATCCCAGTTTTTTCCAAGATTTCCCCCCAACTCCCCCCAATGTCAAAAGATCGGGTCGGGATTTGAAATAAGAGCTCTGAGACATGAATTCCTTCAAAATATCAAATTTCATTAAGATCTGATCACCTATTCGTAAGATAAAAATACCCCAATTTTCACGTTTTCCAAGAATTCCGGTTTCCCCCTCCAGCTCCCCCCAATGTCACAGGATCTGGTCGGAATTTAAAATTAGAGCTTTAAAGCACAAGCTTCTTCTAAATATCAAATTTCATTAAGATTGGTCATTCATAAGTCACACTTCGGAAGTTAAAAATACCTCATTTTTCCAAATTATCCCCCCCCCCATCTCCACCAAAGAGAGAAGATCCGGACCGGTTATGTCAGTCAAGTATCTTCGATAGGTTTTTATTCTTCCCATCCAGTTTCATCCTGATCTCTCCGCTTTAAGTATTTTCTAAGATTTCTGGTGCCCCCCACCAAACTTCCCCCCCCCCAATGACGCTGAATCCGGTTGAGATTTAAAATAAGAGATCTGAGTTACAAGTTCCTTCTAAATATGAAGTTTCATGAAGATACGATCACTCCTTCGTAAGTTAAAAATACGTCATTTTTTCTAATTTTTCAGAATTAACCCCCTCCCCAATAGAGCAGATCCGTTCCAATTATTTTAATCACGTATCTAAGACTTCTGCTTATTTCTCCCACAATTTTCACCCCGATCCCTCCAATCTAAGCGTTTCCCATGATTTTAGGTTCCCCAACCCCAAACTCCCCCCAATGTCACCAGATCCGGTCGGAACTTTAAAATAAGGGCTTTGAGACACGATATCCTTCTAAATATCAAATTTCATTGAGATCCAATCATTTGTTCGTAAGTTAAAAATACCTCATTTTTCTAATTTTTCAGAATTAACCCCCCCCTCCCCAACTACCCCAAAGAGAGCGGATCTGTTCCGGTTATGTCAATCATGTATCTAGGACTTGTCCTTATTTTTCTCACCAAGTTTGACCCCGATCCCTCCACTCTAAGCTTTTCCAAGATTTTAGGTTTCCCCCCACCCCCACCCCCCCAATGTCACCAGGTCCGGTTGGGATTTAAAATATCAACTCTGAGAGACGATATCCTTCCAAAAATTACATTTCATTAAGATCTGATCAACCGTTCGTAAGTTAAAAATACTTCATTTTTCCTATTTTTTCCGAGTTAACGGGCCCCCCCCCCGATGGTTAAATCGGGAAAACGACTATTTCTAATTTAATCTGGTCCGGTCCCTGATACGCCTGCCAAATTTCATCGTTCTAGCTTATCTGGAAGTGCCCTAAGTAGCAAAACCGGGACAGACAGACAGACCGACAGAATTTGCGATTGCTGTATGTTACTTGGTTAATACCAAGTGCCATAAAAAGGCTGTAGCAAAGCCTGCAGAGAAGAAAACATGTTAAGAAACAATTCATACTTAATATAATACTGGACAATTGTAGTAAACATTTTTTAAGCAGCCCCCCTATACTTTACCCCCGCACCCTAATGTATAAATATATAGCCCAAATTATATATTCCCCATCTTTTCTCCCCATGCGTCTCTATTGTCTCAACCCGTGAACCTGTAAATTGAATCAACTGTCACTAAACAAGAACCAGAAAAACAAGTGACGAGGGCAGAACGCACTGGAAATATTTAATTTGGGCAATATATTTTTAAATTAGGGGGTAAAGTATAGTAGGGCTGCATGCAAAAGGTAAAATTCTAGTTAAGTGACTTCTTCCTATCTTGAAAAGGGTTATGTTAGGAAAATGAATCTTTAGGAGGTGGGTCTACAGGCTAAAGTATACCCCGTAAAGATATTTTAAAGTACCCACCTCCACTTCTTCTCCTCTAGAGGGCCCTGAAATTTGCCTACATGACAGGTCTAGGTAAAATTCTAGTTAATTGACTTCTTGCTATCTCGGAAAGGGTTTAGGTTAGGAAAATGAAACTTTCAGGGATGGGTCTACAGGCTAAAGTGTGTCCCGGGAAGGTATTTTAAAGTACCCATCTCCAATCCTTCTCCCTCTAGAGGGCCTTGAAATTTGCCTACATGACTGGTCTATACCTATAAAAATTTTGACAAAACAACATTTTACCTTAATTTTCAGTTACTAGTTGCTTTTTCTCTGCCTTTAGTTCTGAAAATGCAATTCCTGTTATTAGAGTAGAAATTTGAGCCATATCAATGTTGTTTGTTTTTTTTATGAAATGTATTTGCATATCTTTAAAATCTTATAAATTGGGATTGAGCAAAGTTGTGAAGCTGAAACAATTTTGTGGTACTTCATTTAAATAGATAGAATTTTTCCATTTCAAATCCCTAATGTAGACAAAATGGCCATATTATAATTTATAAAGATCCTTAGTGTATTTGTATTTTTAGAAGATGTGGTATCAGATTCTCTCATTGAAACTTTCCTACCCCATTTTGGTCGAGGTAAATTTTCATCTTCTTTATTTGAAGTTTTAGATCAATTATGTCGCACAAGTTGTTTCTTTGGTTTATCCCATTGTATGCAAACCTCAGCAGTGTTTTCCTGGAGCGTCTCGTTACAACTTGCAAAAGATAAGCTGATTTCACTACTTTTCCGTTTTAGTTTATTTCAAGGCACAGAAGAGTTACTAGGAGAAAATTCAACCTTGTAAATTGGGTAAGAGTTCAGAGCATATATGATTTTTGTAATTTTTTTTTTAGTCGTTAACATAGGAGAAAAGAAGTTTTAACTAACTTGATAAGTTACTGTGTTAGGTGGATACAAGCTTAGGTGTTAGTCTGGAGATTAGAGAAGAATATTATGTTAAAAGAACAATTCATAAGTTGGAAAATAATTGTAGCTAGCCTATTTTGCATGGGTAAAATTCTAGTTTAGTGACCTCTTGCCATCTTGGAAGGGGGTTAGGTTAGGAAAATAAACTTTCAGGGATGGGTCTACAGACTAAAGTATGTCCCGAGAAGGTTATTTAAAGCAACTACCTCCACTCCTCCCTCTAGAGGGCCCTGACCTTTGATGACCTTTAAAAATATGGGTGTTATAAAAGTGAAATCTTGCAAAATAGATCTTCTATTTAAATGAAGCACCACAAAATTGTTTCAGCTTCACAACTTTGCTCAATCCCAATTTATAAGATTTTAAAGATATGCAAATACATTCCTAAAAAAAAAAAAAAATATTGATATGGCTCAAATTTCTACTCTAATAACAGGAATTGCATTTTCAGAACTAAAGGCAGAGAAAAAGCAACTAGTAACTGAAAATTAAGGTAAAATGTTGTTTTGTCAAAATTTCAATAGGTATAGACCTGTCATGTAGGCAAATTTCAGGGCCCTCTAGAGGGAGAAGAAGTGGAGGTGGGTACTTTAAAATACCTTTACGGGGTATACTTTAGCCTGTAGACCCACCTCCTAAAGATTCATTTTCCTAACATAACCCTTTTCAAGATAGCAAGAAGTCACTTAACTAGAATTTTACCTTTTGCATGCAGTCCTACTATACTTTACCCCCTAATTTAAAAATATACTGCCCAAATTAAATATTTCCAGTGCGTTTTGCCCTCGTCACTTGTTTTTCTGGTTCTTGTTTTGTCACAGTTGATTCAATTTACAGGTTCACGGGTTGAGACAATAGAGACGCATGGGGAGAAAAGATGGGGAATATATAATTTGGGCTATATATTTATACATTAGGGTGCGGGGGTAAAGTATAGGGGGGCTGCTTAAAAAATGTGTACTACAATTGTCCAGTATTATATTAAGTATGAATTGTTTCTTAACATGCTTTCTTCTCTGCAGGCTTTGCTACAGCCTTTTTATGGCACTTGGCATTAACCAAGTAACATATAGCAATCGCAAATTCTGTCGGTTTGTCTGTCTGTCCCGGTTTTGCTACTTAGGGCACTTCCAGATAAGCTAGAACGATGAAATTTGCCAGGCGTATCAGGGACCGGACCAGATTAAATTAGAAATAGTCGTTTTCTCGATTTAACCATCTGGGGGGGAGTGGGGGCCCGTTAATTCGGAAAAAATAGGAAAAATGAAGTATTTTTAACTTACGAACGGTTGATCAGATCTTAATGAAATTTAAATTTTGGAAGTATATCGTCTCTCAGAGTTGATATTTTAAATCCCGACCGGACCTGGTGACATTGGGGGGGGGGAAACCTAAAATCTTGGAAAAAGCTTAGAGTGGAGGGTTCGGGGTTAAACTTGGTGAGAAAAATAAGCACAAGTCCTAGATACATGATTGACATAACCAGAACAGATCCGCTCTCTTTGGGGTAGTTGGGGGGGGGGGTAATTCTGAAAAATTAGAAAAAATGAGGTATTTTTAACTTACGAACAGGTGATCGGATCTCAATGAAATTTGATATTTAGAAGGATTTCGTGTCTCAAAGCCCTTATTTAGAGTTTGGGGTTGGGGAACCTAAAATCATGGGAAACGCTTAGATTGGAGGGATCGGGGTGAAAATTGTGGGAGAAATAAGCAGAAGTCTTAGATACGTGATTAAAATAATTGGAACGGATCTGCTCTATTGGGGAGGGGGTTAATTCTGAAAAATTAGAAAAAATGACGTATTTTTAACTTACGAAGGAGTGATCGTATCTTCATGAAACTTCATATTTAGAAGGAACTCGTAACTCAGATCTCTTATTTTAAATCTCAACCGAATCCAGCGTCATTGAGGGGGGGGTAAGTTTGGTGGGGGGGCACCAGAAATCTTAGAAAATACTTAAAGCGGAAAGATCAGGATAAAACTGGATGGGAAGAATAAAAACCTATCTAAGATACTTGACTGACATAACCGGACCGGATCCTCTCTCTTTGGTGGAGTTGGGGGGGATAATTTGAAAAAATGAGGTATTTTTAACTTACGAAGTGTGACCAAATCTTAATGAAATTTGATATTTAGAAGAATCTTGTGCTTTAAAGCTCTAATTTTAAATTCTGACCAGATCCTGTGACATTGGGGGGAGCTGGAGGGGGAAACCGGAATTCTTGGAAAACGTGAAAATTGGGGTATTTTTATCTTACGAATAGGTGATCAGATCTTAATGAAATTTGATATTTTGAAGGAATTCATGTCTCAGAGCTCTTATTTCAAATCCCGACCCGATCTTTTGACATTGGGGGGAGTTGGAGGGGGAAATCTTGGAAAAAACTGGGAATGGAGGAATCGGGATGAAGCTTGGTGGATAGAATAAGCAAATTTCCTTGATACTTGATTGACGTAACCGTACCGGATTCGCTCTCTTTGGGGGAGTTGGGGGGAGGGGTTCAGTGATTTGGCGAGTTCGGTGCTTCTGGACGTGCTAGGACGATGAAAATTGGTAGGCGTGTCAGGGAGCTGCCCAAATTGACTTGATAAAGTCGTTTTCCCAGAATCGACCATCTGGGGGCTAAAGGGAGAGGAAAAAATAGAAAAAATTAGGTATTTATAACTTATGAGTGGGTGATCGGATCTTAATGAATTTTGATATTTAGAAGGACATCGTGACTCAGAGCTCTTATTTTAAATCCTGACCGACACTAAGCATCTGATTTTCCTTTTAAATCAATCTATTGATTCTTAAAATTTTGTTAGAGCTCATACCATATGAGCTCTTGGCTCTTAGCTCTTCTTGCCTCGTCACAAGTCCCATATGAGCTCTTAGCTCTTATTTATATAACTTAATAAAGTTGAATAAATTTAGAATTTTCAGAACCCAAGTTGTACTTTTTGTTTTAAGTTCAGCCCATTTTTATCTAATATGAACTAGCCTAAACGGTTCAATAACAAAATTCTTACTTAATTTCAGGGTAAAATTCTAGATAACTACTTTTTGCTCTCTTGGAAAGGGGTTAGGTTAGGAAAATGAAACTTTCAGGAATGGATATACAGACTAAAGTATGTCCAGGGAAGGTATTTTGAAGTAAATGTTTTGGTACTTCTATATTATAGCGACCCCATTCAAGAAACTTGATCTGATCTGTCTAAGTAAAACCGGTTTGTCAGCCTGCTTTCGGGGACAATGAGCTTAGGCATAGTGAGACAAACTACTATATAGGTATAGTTGAACTAAATTTTTGGTACTTATGTGTTATAGCGACCTCATTAAAGTTCTTTGTCTGAGTAAAACCGGTTTCTTTGATCATGGATGAAATACATTTAGTTTGTGATGTGTGGTGATAGGGAATGGGATATATATTTTGCTCTTCATATTATTAACTTAGAACAAAGAGGAGAGGATCCTCGAAAAGCCTGAAAAGGAGGTTGTAATCTCTGGTGCTGTCAGTGCATCAGCTACCCCATTCAGCTGTGTGAATATGGCTACTGGGTTTTGTCAGAAGAGCAGCAACTCTAAATGTCTTCATGATCGTACATGAAACAAAACGAGGCTGCTCGATCAAATAATGTGTCAGAACGACAATACAGAACAGGCTGAAAATGACGATGTGATTCGGCGTCAAGTAGATTTATATCGGGGCTTGTCAGACCATGCCAGGAGATCAAAATATTCTGCTCTAGTTGGTGCAATCAATACAACCATTGCCTTCTGAAAATGATATTTTACTCATCTGCCATCGATTGCAGCTTTGGCAAGAAAAATTCTATCATTGGCGGCAACAAATGATGCGGCATTTTCAGGGATGCAGGATTGATTGTTGCTCCTAAGCCTTATTCTCTTTACTACTAATCTTTTTATGGCACTTGGTAATAACCAAGTGACATATAGCAATCGCAAATTCTGTCGGTCTCTCGGTCTGTCGGTCCCGGTTTCGCTACTTTCGGCACTTCCAGGTAAGCTAGGGCGATGAAATTTGGGAGGCGTATCAGGGACCGGACCAGATTAAATTAAAAAAAGTCATTTTCCCGATTTTACCATCTGGGGGGTGGGGCGTGGGGGGCCCGTTAAATCGGATTAATAGAAAAATTGAAGTATTTTTAACTTACGAACGGTTCATCAGATCTAAATGAAATTTGATTTCTGGAAGGATATCGTGTCTCAGAGCTGTTATTTTGAATCCCGACCGGATCTGGTGACGTTGGGGGGAGCCTAAAATCTTGCAAAACACTTACAGTGGAGGGATCGGGATGAAACTTGGTGTGAAAAATAAGCACAAGTACTAGATACATGATTGACATAACCGGAACGGATCCGCTCTCTTTGGGGTAGTTGGGGGGGATTAATTCTGAAAAATTAGAAAAAATGAGGTATTTTTAGCTTACGAACGGGTTGTCGGATCTCAATGAAATTTGATATTTAGAAGGATATCGTGTCTCAGAGCTCTTATTTTAAAACCCGCCCGGATCTGGTGACATTGGAGGGGGAAGTTGGGAGGGGGAAATCTAATATCTTGGAAAACACTTAGAGTGGAGGGATCGGCATGAAACTTGGTGGGAAAATAAGCAGAAGTCCTAGATACACGATTGAAATAACCGGAACGGATCCGCTCTCTTTGGGGTAGTTTTTTTTTGGGGGGGGGGGGGTTAATTCTGAAAAATTAGCAAAAAATGAGGTATTTTTAACTTACGAACGGGTTATCGGATCTCAATGAAATTTGATATTTGGAAGGATATCGTGTCTCAGAGCTCTTTTTTTAAATCCCGAACAGATCTGGTGACATTGGGGGGGATGGGAGGGGGAAACCTAAAACTTGGAAAACGCTTAGATTGGAGGGATCGGGATGAAACTTGCTGGGAATAATAAGCAGAAATCTTAGATACGTGATTTACATAATTGGAACGGATCCGCTCTATTGGGGGGGGGGTGGGGTAGTTAATTCTGAAAAATTAGAAAAAATGACGTATTTTTAACTTACGAAGGAGTGATACAAATGACGACCGGGACACAGGGAATATAAATGACGACCGGGACACAGGGACACAACTACAACGGGGACACCGGGGGAAACAGGGGGATATAAATGACGACCGGGACAAAAAAACTAAAAAGAAAAAAAAACTAAAAACTAATAAAAAAACTAAAAAATCTAAAAATCTAAATAAGCTAAAAAAGAAAAAAAAAGGAAAAAAATAAAGGAGAAAAACAAAACTAAAAAACGAATGTATATACAGACCGGGACACCGGGATACAAATGACGACCGGGACCCGGGACACAGGGAATATAAATGACGACCGGGACACAGGGACACAACTACAACGGGGACACCGGGGGAAACAGGGGGATGTAAATGACGACCGGGACACCGGGACAGGGAATGGTCGATTAGCAATCACCATCAACAAAGCTCAAGGGCAATCATTAGAATCATGAGGTATAGATCTGAATACAGATTGTTTTCCCATGGACCATTATATGTTGCATGTTCAAGAGTCGGTAAACCTGACAATCTATTTATATGCAAAGACAATGGGACAGCAAAGAATGTTGTATATTCGCAAGTTTTACGTAGTTAAAACCATATATATATATCTATCTATATTCACAGGTGGGACATAGGGACACAACTACAATGGCGCGTAACTATTATGGCGCGTAACGACTTACGCGCGCGGGGGGGCTTGGGGGGGGCGCGAAGCGCCCCCACCAACTAGGTGTTGGGGTGGCGCGAAGCGCCACCCCAACAGCTAGTATATATATATATATATATATATATATATATATATATATATATATATATATATATATATATATTCACAGGTGGGACACAGGGACACAACTACAATGGCGCGTAACTAATATGACGCGTAACGACTTACGCGCGCGGGGGGCTTGGGGGTGCGAAGCGCCCCCACCAACTAGGTGTTGGGGTGGCGCGAAGCGCCACCCCAACAGCTAGTATATATATATATATATATATATATATATATATATATATATATATATATATATATATATATATATATATATATATATATATATATATTTATATATATATATATATGTATATATATATATATATATATATGTGTGTGTGTGTGTGTGTGTGTGTTTTTAACTACGTAAAACTTGCGAATATACAACACTCTTCACTGTCCCATTGTCTGTGCATATAAATAGATTGTCAGGTTTACCAACTTGCAACACATAATTGTCCATGGGAAAAACAATCCGTATTCAGATCTATACCTTATGATTCTAATGATTGCCCTTGAGCTTTGTTGATGGTGATTGCTAATCGAAAATTCTTTCCTAAAAAAGGAAAAATATTTTTTTCCTTTTTTAGTTTTTTTTTAGTTTTTAGTTTTTTTATTTTTTTACCTTTTTTTAGTTTTTTTAGTTTTTTAATTTTTTTATTTTTTTTGTAGTTTTTTTGTAGTTTTTACCTTTTTTTAGTTTTTTTATTAGTTTATAGTTTTTTTTGTAGTTTTTACCTTTTTTTAGTTTTTTTTTCTTTTTTATTTTTTTAGTTTTTTTCTTTTAATTTTTTTTGTAGTTTTTACCTTTTTTTAGTTTTTTCTTCTTTTGTATTAATACTAAAGTCAAGGTTCGACCCTGGAACCTCTCGAACCTAGAACCTGGAACATAACACGTTACCAACTCAGCTACATCAGCTTGAATACTTTCGTTTTTGAATTGGTATATGATAGAAATAATTCAGACGTCATATGCGGACATATTACATAAATTTATATTGTGATAAAACAAGTGTATAATATAGATGAAACCCATAAAAAGAAATAAGAGGAGGCACAACATTTATACTACCTATGCTAAAATGCGATAGATCTGGATTTTCTAGATGAGGAACTCTATCTAAAGGTTTTAAACCCCCAAAAATCAATTGGTCATCATAGAATTTGTTTTCCCAGCCATATTGTCCCCTTTTCTTAGAAAAAGTTATGTTTTGTGGGACTTGATGACAGAAAATAGCCCTTTGCTGCGGTTGAGTTTCGTTTGTTGATTAAAAGGGAACTCTAAACTGAGATTTTCGTTCAAATGAGTCAGTTCCCCATATCCTTCGGCCAATTGTTCGATACTATCACTCCTGGGAAGAGTATAAGAATATGCTAAGCCGGGATAGAGTTACAGGAAATGAAAAAGCTTGTGACACTTTGGATGTGAAAGAAGAATTAATGACAGTGCCACGCAAAGTGGTTTTCTTTTTGTTGCAAGTATGGGAATATAAATCACTAGTTCAGGGTTTTCGACAATGGTCATTTCAGTAGTTATGTTTTATTTCTGTTTGAAGTATTTTTGCGAGGTTTCAAGGTCGTTTTGAATTCTAAGAAGTTTATGTCAATAATTACAAGCTATTATTCTCTTGAAACTATAAATAGTTGTTATTTTTTTAATTAACGTTCGTGGCGGACTTATGCATTGGTTGTCCAAGATTGACAGGCTGACCTAGGCATCTACACTTTTATTTGTTTTGATCGGGTTTTGGTATATTCGTTAAATTAGGTTTATTATTTGAAAAGCTTATTCTACATGTCCTCTTTGATTCTTTTTATTAGTTCGATGGTTTTTAGATTGTCGTTAAAACACAGTAAAATAAAGACCCCCCCCCCTTGAATACGGTTTCAAGGGGGACTTCAATCCGGTTGAATACGTTTCTAGGCGTTTTCATTCCTGAAAGAAAAACGATTTTCAAAAATTATAATTTTGGTTGTATCAAAATTATGAAGTTTGTTGTCAGTTGAAATAAATAAGTAAAACTATTTAGTTAAATTTGAAAACGTGTTTCCTCATTGAAAATTTAAACTGCATAAATCTGTTGATTCCTAAAGACAATTGAACCTATAAAAGAAACCTATAACCCAATTTTTTTACTATTTTTTACTATTTTACTATTTTATTTTAATATTTGCTATTTTTTTACTATTAACCTATATTTTATATTATTTATGTAAAAGAAACCTATAAACCTCTAAAAGCACCTCTAGAAGAAACCTATACCCTATTAAGCTGTGTGGTGTCACATTTTTATGGAACTTGGTATGAGGTATTTTCAACTTACGAACGGGTGATCGGATCTCAATGAAATTTAATATTTAGAAGGATATCGTGTCTCAAAGCTCTTATTTTAAATCCCGACCGGATCTGGTGACATTGGGAGGAGTTTGGGGGGACCTAAAATCATGGAAAACGCTTAGATTGGAGGTATCGGGGTGAAACTTGATGAGAAAATAAACAGAAATCTTAGATACGTGACTGATATAATTGGAACGGATCCGCTCTATTGGGGGGGGGGGGGGGTTAATTCTAAAAAAATAGCAAAAATGACGTATTTTTAACTTACTAAGGAGTGATCGTATCTTCATGAAACTTCATGTTTAGAAGGACCTCGTAACTCAGATCTCTTATTTAAATCTCAACCGGATCCAGCGTCATGGGGGGGCAATTGGGTAGGGGGACCGGAAATCTTATAAAATACTTAAAGAGGAGAGATCAGGATGAAACTGGATGGGAAGAATAAAAACCTGTCTAAGATACGTGACTGACATAACCGGACCCGATCTGCTCGCTTTGGTTGGGTTGGGGGGGGGGGGGGTTATTCGAAAAAATGAGGTATTTGTAACTTACGAACGGGTGGCCAGATCTTAATGAAATTTGATATTTAGAAAGATCTTGTGCTTTAAAGCTCTAATTTTATATTCCGACCAGATCCTGTGACATTGGGGGGAGTTGGAGGGGGAAACCGGACTTCTAGGAAAACGTGAAAATTGGGGTATTTTTATCTTACGAATAGGTGATAGGATCTTAATGAAACTTGATATATATAGAAGGATCTTATGTCTCAGATGCTCCGTTTTTGACTCGAATTGGATCTGGGGACATACGGGGTTGGAGGAGGGAAACAGAAATCTTGGAAAACGCTTAGAGTGGCGAGATCGGTATGAAACTTGATGGGAAGAATAAGCACAAGTTCTAGATACGTGATTGAAATAACTGGAACGGATCCGTTCTCTTTGGAGGAGCTGGG
Source organism: Artemia franciscana (assembly GCF_032884065.1). Lineage (NCBI taxonomy): Eukaryota > Metazoa > Arthropoda > Branchiopoda > Anostraca > Artemiidae > Artemia > Artemia franciscana. Next base: position 50,666,636 of record NC_088871.1, on the reverse strand, counting down.
GGGGGGGTGTTAGTTCGGAAAAATTAAACAAATGAGGTATTTTTAATTTAAGAACGGGTGACCGGATCTTAATGAAATTTGATATTTAGAAGGAATTCATGTCTCAGAGCTCTTATTTCAAATCCCGACCACATCTGTTTACATTAGGGGGAGCTGGAGGGGGAAATCTTGGAAAACGCTTGGAGGGGAGGAATCGGCATGAAGCTTGGTGGATAGAATAAGCAAATGTCCTTGATACGTGATTTACGTAACCGTACTGGATTTGCTCTCTTTGGGAGAGTTGGGGGGAGGGGTTCAGTGATTTGGCGAGTTTGGTGCTTCTGGACTTTCTAGGACGATGAAAATTGGTAGGCATGTCATGGAGCTGCACAAATTGACGTTATAAAGCCGTTTTCCCAGATTCGACCATCTGGGGGCTGAAGGGAGAGGAAAAATTAGAAAAAATTAGGTATTTATAACTTACGAGTGGGTGATCGGATCTTAATGAATTTTGATATTTAGAAGGACATCGTGACTCAGAGCTCTTATTTTAAATCCTCACCGGCATTAAGCATCTGATTTTCCTTTTAAATCAATCTATTGATTCTTAGAATTTTGTTAGAGCTCATACCATATGAGCTCTTGGCTCTTAGCTCTTCTTGCCTCGTCACAAGTGCCATATGAGCTCTTAGCTCTTGTTTCATCTCATTTTGTATTAATTTTTACCTACAATCCTTTTCTTTTTAATTTGACTTCCGCTGGTACCAAAAACTACGTAACTGCTACTATTATGGTATTTGTGTATTATTCAGAACACACTCAATTAGTGAAGTTAGGTTCTTTCGTGAAACCATCTACGATGCGGTACATTTTAATGAAATGTTTTATATATAGAGGTGGTTAGGCTAGGTTAGGTATTTGATATAATGCACAACCCCTCCTCCCCCCTAATCTGCAAATATATAGCCCAAACTTTTGATAAAGCTAATGAAATAAAACAAAACATCATGAAAATATAGTACTTTATTATGAAAATTGTAAATTGCCTCTTTTTCAGTCTTTGACAAATCCCAAACGTTCATTTCAAAATCCGTGTTCAGGCACTATCTTCTATCGCTATGCATAGCAAACTAAATTGGGTTTTGTCTTTGTGGCTATGAAATTAGATTTTCTCAGCAAAATTCTTGAGTGTGTTCTGAATTGAATTGAATCAAGTGAATAATGAACAAGTACCAAATATTTAATTAAAATGTACGTGCATTGTAGTTTGTTTCACGAAAGAGCCTAACTTTACTTATTGAGTATGTTCTTAACAATACACAAGTACCACTACTACTACTAACAACAAATCGCAGGACCAAGTAGCCTAGGCCAACGCAGCTACACACGTTCCTCCTCCATCCCAATCTATTCAAAGCCTGCGTTTGTTATTTTTGTCAAAAATAACGAAATCCTGATTCACCCCACTCACAAATTTTTAAGATCCATATGGAGGCCGTGTCCTTGGTTTTCTTTCGAGGGGAAACGGGGGTTTACGAGAATGATTTTGTTCGGGATGGGGGGGGTGTAAAGGGTTTTTATCTGCATTTTTATACAAATTTATGAGTCGGAAATAATGTTTTACGTAGGGAATGGTAGTTCTTAAGTGCATTTTTGTGACCGACTAACGAGTCGGAGAAATATTTTTATGAGGGAGAGAGTCCAAACTTAGTACATTCTCTGGATTTGTCCCAAAAATCATCTTTAAATGTTCTTGATTCTTTAATGATGTCAAATAGTAAACATTAAACCTAATCCCTTTATGAATATAATAAGCGGAAACAAGTATTTTTATCCGTATCTAAACACTCATGTGCTTTAATTTTTATCTTACCTATAATGATCTCATTTAGTAAACCTAAGACCTAATCTATTTTTGAGTTAAATAATTGATTTAAGTCCTTTATTTCCATTCTTGAGTCATTCACTGAAATTTGTTTAGAAATTTTCAAATCGAACATATATAGAGAATTTCATCAGTAATTAGATAAAAATTTCAGGTATTACAATTACAAATAATTACAAATACAATTACAGGTAATTACAAAATTACAGGTAGATACACCTGTAATTACAGGTAATTACAGGTATTTCAAATGAGAGTAAAGTACAGTGTTGATACAGAAACAATAACCTGCTTGTAAGTAAAAGGATCTACCATCCCCTCAATCCCTTGCTCTTTACGCTAAGGTTAGATTAGTGCTTTCTTGGGAGTATTTTAGACTGCAATAAATGTAGCATGCTGTAGGCGCTCCAGGTGCGTTGTCTACCGATTGTCTATCAAAACAACTGAACCAAAAACTCTAAAGGTTTGAAGCAAATGAAGCAAAATTAACTTTCTTTTAGCATTGAGATAAAAAGTTTAGCGATAGAGCTCGTTCATGAAGTATTTAGATAAAAATGAGTTAAGTTTTAGCTAAGAGAGTGGGGATTGAAGGGGTGGCAGGTCCTCGTATTTATAATAGTATCTGTTCATTTTTAGCTTTAACGTCGCTCTTTGCTTTCATTAAAAAAAATTTGGGTTTTTTAAAATTTAATTTTTGTTGGTTTTATGTATCTATTAAAAGAATTTAACTTTTACCCTTAAAACCTACCCTTGTCGCAGCTTCAGCAGGACCTCAGGACTCTCAAGACTCTTTCTGTGCGATTTGTCACAATAAATTGATTTAAATAAAGGGAGTCTAAGGAGCAAATTCTCCACTTAATTAGAGGCAACGCTGCCTATAGTAAAGAGTCAGGCTTTGACATATTATTGTTATTTTACTTAGTATGGAAGGGGTGGCTGTATCAGCTTCGAAGTGGGCTTATTCGATCGGAAATCAAAAGTTTTAGTGCTCTTTGTAAGAGTGAAAAGTAATCGAAGGGTAATAGCCCTCCTACCAAAACCCTTTCCCCCGAAATCTATCAGATCAAAATTTTGACATAGCCATTTTGTTCAAAATAGTCCAAAGATAAAATAACTATACCCCTAGATTGGAAATACCTCCACAGATGTGGGCAAGGGCTATAAATTATGCTATTTGCCTGTTGTTAACATACCATAGTTTAGTATATTTGACACACAAAAAACCCACAGGGCAATGATCACGATAAAAGAGAATAATATACAAATGCTCACAGATGTGGGCATTTTCCTTCTAGCAGAGACTTCTCTAATGCTTCCTTAATTAACCTATGTTTCTCCATCCTAACCCTTTTTCCCGTTGCTTTGCTATTTTACTAGTCTCCAACTTCTTAACGATAAAATGTCTAAGTCTACTTTAACAGCAAACCTATCCAACCCCTCACTTCAACGTAGCATCCTTCGATAATGCTTTAATCGTTTACTTTTTAATATAACACCCTTATAAAACCCCCAAACTTCTGCTTCTTACTCCATTACTGAATAAACAAAAATTTTTTTTTTGTCACCGTTTTCCATTTTTTTATTTTAGAGAGAAGAGAAAACACATAAAACGGCTAGCTGTTTCTTAATAACGTTTTATTTCTGTTTCTTTCTTTTTACCGTTTTTTGTTCTGTTATTTTGGAGAATACGGAAAGCACAAAAAATAAGTATCTGTCTTTTCAATACTGTTTTTGTTTCTGTGTTTTTTTTTTTTTTCACCGTTTTCTGTTCTGTTATTTTGGAGAAAACAGTAAACACAAAAACACGTAGCTGTTTTCTTAATACTGTTTTTGTTTCTGTTTCTGTTTTGCCTTTTAATTTTTCACCGCTTTCTGTTCTGTTATTTTGGAGAAAACAGAATACAAAAAAATAGGTAGCTGTTTTTTCATTACCGTTTTTGCCGTTTCTGTTTTTTAGACCTCTGTTTCTTCATTTTTTGTGTTTTGCCTGACAATCGCACCATATTGCATTCTTGTGACTTTTATTGGATTTGAATACTTACCATGTAGGGAGTAGTCTTGTCTTCAATTGTTATGGACATGAGATTTGCAACAGCTCGATTTATTTAGCAACAAGAATAAATACTTTTCAAATCAAATTTTAAAACTACTTGTCTACTGACTTTTTTTCATTTTATACTGTATTTTTTGTAGTTACTCTCTCGTCCCCAAAGCAAACTTTCGGCAAATACCTTGGAAATTCTTTACATGCTTGAATTCTTTTGTCTATAGATGATTTTAATCATTCTATCTTATTTCCCACAGGAAATATAATTGATAAGCAGGCGCGTTTAAAAGAAAGTCGGGCAAAAACAACTCCATGTAACAAGCATTACCAGCTGAAAATGAAAAGGTATATGAAGCTATAAAGAAAACTCTGGATTCTTAATGGTTTCAAATCAAAACAAAGCCAATTATGCAGGGTTAATTTCGTTAGCTAAGAAAATTTATATAAAGGAAAACGAAGCTTGCAATCACAGAAATATAAGATGAGATAATTATTTGATTCTCTAAATAGTGATTTTTGTGTTGCAATTCACCATGATTTTTGCCTTTTCTTGGGCTTCGTTGTGCAACATTTTTGTTATCAAATCAATGTGATTTTTGTGGTTTCTTATTCCAAGCCTTTTTCTTTAGCTGTTCGATGCCATTTGTCATCTTTTTTGTAATTTTGTGTTCGTCATAGATATTAAAAATGATTTTCAATATTCACCCCTATCAAGATATGGTGTAAATTTTGTCTGCTCCATGACTTGCATGATTTTTCTTCTGCTATAAAGTCATTTCCTCTTTTCTGTATATCCTTCAAAGACCCAAAAATAAATAAATTTATTCGAAAACCCCAATATATATTCATTCCATTCCAGGATGATCAAGATATTTAGGTGTGAATTCATTCTCTCCTCCCAGTGTATCTTTGCAGACGCTTAGATTTATGGTTTATGTTGAAAAATCTTTATGGTGAATGGTGAAAAAATGACTATTCTTTATGGTTTATTTTTATGGTTTATGGTAAAAAAAATTCTTCGTTTTATGGTGAAAAATCAGCAATTTTGATTGAATTAAGTAACTCTGGCATGAATTCAATTCCTTCCATTCATCCTTCACTGATCGGGTACGCTAAACTAATAGATTCCTTCTTTCGATTGTAATTTTGCTTTGTGTTCTAACAACAGTTTTTGCTATGCAACATTTCCTTTACAATTTATTGTTATTTTGCTCTTTCTTTTGCCTTGCCTTTATTTTTAGCTGTTCAGGGTCATTTTTCATCTTGTGTAATTTTGCACACCTCATAGATGCTAATACCCCTCTCTAGGATTGGTGAATGATATAAATTACACTCTTGAAATGTATGTAAATATCATGTAAATCAATTTTTTTTTTGCCAAAATAAAGACTTTTCTCAGACACGTGACTTATCTAGATCGTTTTTTCTGGCCAGAAAATTTCATGGTTCAAATTCTCAAAAAAAAAACAAAAAACATGGAAACATTTTTCAGAAAAAAATAATAAATGGATAAATACATACACAATTACTCCTTTAAAGAGCGTAGAAGATATAGAAGAATGTAGAAAATTACGCAGAAGAGATATACTGCTGAACAAGATGACTTTCCCGAACTGATTTTAGGAGACAATGCCATTGAAGAAACTAGGCTTGATGTGCTATTAAATAATAAAAACAGATTTTTTAAAAATGAAAGTAAGGAGCGACATTAAAACCTAACACGAGCAGAAACTACTCCTTTTATGAAAGGGGTTTTTCATCCTCAACGCCTCGCTCTTTACGTTAAAGTTTGACTCTTTCTCTTAACTCTACTTTTTAAAACAGTAAAAAAAAATTAGCGTAAAGAGCGGGGCGTTGGGGAGGAAAGCCCTTTTCTTATAAGAACTAATTTCTGTTCGTTTTAAGTTTTAATGTCGCTCCTTAGTTTCATTTAAAAAAACTTGTTTTTTGTTTAATTTTTGGACGTTTTTGAATTAATGCATGTTTTGATCTTGGCTCTCTGCACATAAATAATTAAAACGAAATTTGTATATTAATTTTTTTGGCTAAATGGCTTTCTCATAGTTTTAATCAGAAGATTTTTGAGAAAAAAGAAGCGAGGGAGGAGGCCTAGTTGCCCACCAATTTTTCGATTACTTAAAAAGGCAACTAGAACTTTTAATTTTTTACGAAAGTTTTCATTAGTAAAAAATATACGTAATTTACGAATTAACTTTCGTAACTAACTTCTATATTCGTATGTTTTTATTGCGCATATGAGGGGGCTCACCCGTCGTCGATGCCTCGCTCTTTACACTAAAGCTTAAATTTTGTCTCAATTCCTTAAGAATGACCCCTGAATCAGAAAGGCCGTAGAATAAATAGTTGAAATTACTAAAAACACTTTAGTGTAAAGAGAGAGGTATTACGAGAAGGTAAGCCCCTCATATGCGTAATAATTTCTGTTCGTTTTAAGTTTTAATGCTGCTCCTCACTTTCAGTAGAAAAAACTTCTCATATTTAGTTTGTTATTGTTTTTTTTTTCAAATAATGCTAAAAAATCCTGCGCCCCCTTCATTGAAAATCTCTTCCTCCATGAGAAGTTCCTCCATGGAAATATCTTCCCACGTAACCCCCCCCCCCCCACCTCAAACCAAAAAAATCCACCTGAAAACGTCTGTACACTTCCCATTAACCATTGCTATATCTAAACACAGGTCAAAGTTTGTAACTTGCAGCCTCTCCCACGGGGAATGCAGGGGAGTAAGTCGCCCCCAAAGACATAGTGATTAGGTTTTTCGACTATGGTGAACAAAATTGCTATCTCAGAATGTTGATCCAGTGATTGTCGGTAAAAAATGAGCGTGGGAGGGGGCCCTGGTGTCCTGCAATTTTTTGGATCACTTAATAAGGGCATTAGAACTTTTAATTTCCGTTAGAATGAGCCCTCTTCCGACATTCTAGGACCACTGGATCGATACTATCACCCCTGGGAAAAAAACAAACAAACGCTAAGGTTTTCTACAATAAGGTTTTCTGATACGCTGAATCTGATAATGTGATTTTCGTTAAGATTGTATGATTTTTAGGGGGTGTTTCCCCCTATTTTCTTAAATGAGGCAAATTTTCTCAAGCTCGTAACTTTTGATGGGTGAGACTAATTTTGATGAAACTTATATATTTAAAATCAGCATTAAAATGCAATTCTTTTGATGTAACTATTGGTATCAAAATCCCATTTTTTTTAGTTTCGGTTGCTATTGAGTCGGGTCGTTCCTTACTGTAGTAAGGTCGTTACCACGAACTGTTTGACTCTACACAAGAGCTGGCTTTGTTTTTTACCCTGAAATTTATGAAAAAAGGAGCAATATAAACAGATATTCAGCACGTCAGGCCATCTCTTCTATTATCAACCAGTTCCTTTCCTAACAGAGAAGTACAGAAGAACTTGCTCAATTCCAGTTTATCTCTTCCCAATTGACGTTCTTCCTGTTAAGACAAAGACTAATCAAAATACATCACTAACTGCAGATGAAGAATAAAAATTGTTTTTTAGTTTCTCGATAAGTCTAGGCTGTGGAAGAACTCTTCAAGTCAAAATCCTAATAATACAAGCAGCGTCCGCGAAGCAGCAAATATTATGAGGGCCTATGAGGATGCAGTTCCTGTCTTCCTGAGCGAGATCAAGAAGATCAGATCAGGATCAAAGATTCCTTTTTTTGAAGATCATCCTTTTTCCTGATCAAAGGTCAGGAAAAATAACTCTGATCAACTAGAATTTTGGACTGCTTCTTGTTATTTATGGACTTACCCCGGGGTATGGACTTACCCCGGATTAAGTGAAATTGTGAGCGTGCATCTGCCTTGAACAAAAGAGGAAATATCTGTTAAAACATACGTTTTTTAAAATAAAAACAGGCCGTTTCTATTTTTCGGTAAATAACAAAAAAAAGAAATAGAGTTCCTTTTTTTTCTGTTCCTGCCAAAAGATGTTGAAAGATGATGGACTGTCAAAAATTATCTCCTTTCGGAAATTCAACTAGAGCCATACGAGAAGTGAATGGACAATCTGACTGGAGGATGGAAAAGAGTGATACGAGATGTAGGTGATGCTTTAGTTGAGCAGGAAGCGTTGAATGACAATATTTAAGGGAAGCGTCAGTTTTATGAAAGGAGTAATGAATGAACTTTGGAACAAAACATACAGAAGTAACTTACCATGGACTAGGAACCAATGGCGACATTATTTCCTTTGGAATAAATAGATATGTTTTGCGCAACTTATTAGGGAATATAAAGTCAGCTGAATTTTAATCTTGATATTTTCTCTCTCTCTCTCTCTCTCTCTCTCTCTCTTTCTCTCTCAGACACTTTCTTCCTATCCTGTATATTAATGTGTCCTTTCTTTGAAGCCCAAATATTGTTTTCTGGATAAAAAGGAGAGAAGTAGAGAAAGAGAAAATGGAATTAGTCTCCTGCTTTCTTTAAAACATTCTGCCAGATTCATTAACCGCGGACATTATTGCCCTTATTCAAAAATTAACGGAAATTTCTTGATAATTATGAAAAACGGAAATTAGTGTTCATTAAAAATATATAGTAATAATGGAGTGAACCAGTTTCATTTTGTGACAAGCACACCTGTAATCTTTTTATTTTAGTATCTGTTTTAGAAAATGAAAATTTCCAGATTGGGAGTTACCTGTAAAGGCGTTTCCTTTTCACTATAGTTGCTTCTTCGTAATCCACTTTCATTTTAATTTAACTCCTTCTTTAAATGTTGGCTCAGTTTGCACTGCTCGCAAATCAATATTATATCGATAATATCACAAAATCAATATTCAGCGTTTATTTTACCAGTATCTCTGTTTATGTCCAGTTTTAGAAAATATGCTTTATCATTTTTTTATCCCAATTATCCCAATTTTTTATCCCATTTAGGAAAAAATCCTAAATTTGGCGTACAGAGCCAGGTGTTGCGGAGGAGGCAGCTTCCTTTACATACAAAATAATTCCTGTTTGTTTGAAGTTTTAATGTTGCTCCTTACTTTCAGTTGAAAAAACTTGTTTTTTATTTAATTTGCAATAGTTTTTTAAATAATGCCAGGAAATTTGGAGTCACTTGCACGTAAAAATACCATCCTCATAGAAATACCCTGTAGAAAATTCAATCCCAGTAAAAATTTAACCAGGACAAACCTTAACAACTCCACGGGTAAAATCGAGACGGAAAGAAGAAGGCAAGACATATAAAAAATTCCCGGAAATTCTCTCAGTGTATAATTTCCTCAGACAACTCACCCCCTGGAAACTTCACTTTCCATGGAAAATTCCCCCATGGAAAAAAACAGAGCAAAATTCGTCCCCCACCCAAAAATGTATGAATACTTCCCACTAACAAATACTATTCGTAAACAATGGGCAAATTTTTCAACTTAAAGACCCTTCCCTGGGGTTGTGGGAGGGTCATGTTATATGAAAAAGCATAGTTATTTGGCCTTTCAACTATGATGAACAAGAACAAAAACTAAAACAAAGGGTCTAATTGCCCATCACTCTTTTTGGTCATTTAGAAAGGGCACTAGAACTTTCAATCTCCGATTGAATGAGCATTCTCACGATATTCTAGGACCACTAGATCAATATGATCACCCCTAGGAAAAACAGAAATCTTTTTTCTTCGTCTTCCTTCCGGAAAAAAAATACAAAAATACAACATTCCACATTTTTGCAGATAGGAGTTTAAAACCTCTATAGTAGTGTTTTCTGATTCACTGAATCTGATGGTATGATTCTCATTAAGATTTTATCGGTTTTAAGTGGTCTTTCCCCTTTTCTTGGAAAATAAGGCAAATTTTCTCAGCTCGTAGCTCTTATTGGGTAAGACTAAACTTAATAAAACTTATATATTTGAAATGAGCATAATAAGCCGATTATTTTGCGCTACTTACTTACTGTTAGTTAACACGGACTGTTTGATGCCTAAACTTCCTTAAGCTGATGGGTCCCGTAGGCTTTTAGCTTTTTTGAAGAAATTCGCCGATGCTTCTTTTTTACATCATGATAAATCGTTTTATATGGGTCCATTTATTCAATTTACAAACAGATTTGGTTTTAATTGTTCTTACAATGGCAATCTTGATATACTGAGTACTGGGGTTCGAGTTCTGGTGTCACGGATGAGGAGCTCATTCAGTGACAACCCAGCTTTGAATGGGTACCTGGAGTTATCTGATGGAAAACACAGAGTATCGCTACGCAGGCCATTGGTCAGCATGCAATTTTTTCCTTAAGAAGCTAAAATGTCGTTACTTCACAAAATTGGGGGGGGGGGGGATTTTTTTTTCTAGACGATAGTAGTATTCTCTCTATGGTTCCAAGAGTGCCCATAGGGAGTAAACTACTGGAGCTACTAGTCCCTCAAGATGCTATTATCCACACCTGCGCAATACTATGGCGCACGTGTTTAGTACACCTACGTAATAACAGTTTTCCTGCCTCAATGCCTCGCTCTTTACGCTAAAGTTTGACTCTTTCTCTTAACTCGACTTCTTAAAAATTTAAAAAACTTTAGCGTAAAGAGCGAGGCGTTGAGGACGAAAAGCCCCTTTCATATACGGAGTAATTTCTGTTCGTTTTAAGTTTTAATGTCGCTCCTTACTTTCATTTAAAGAAACTTGTTTTTTTTAATTTCTGGACGTTTTAAAATTAATGCATTTTTTGATCTTGGCTCTCCGCGCATAAATAATTAAAACGAACATTTGCATATTAATTTTTTTGGGCTAAATGGGTTTTTCATAGTTATATTTGGAAGATTTTGAGAAAAAAGGAGCGAGAGAGGAGGCCTAGTTGCCCTCCAATTTTTTGATTACATAAAAAGGCAACTATAACTTTTAATTTTTTACTAACGTTTTCATAAGTAAAAAATATACGTAACTTACGAATTAACTTACTTAGCGAACTTCTATATTCGTATGTTTTATTGCGTATATGAGGGGGCTCACCCCTTGTCGATACCTCGCTCTTTACACTAAAGCTTAAATTGTGTCCCAATTCCTTAAGAATGACCCCTGAATTACAAAGGCCGCAGAATAAGTAGTTGAAATCACTAAATATAATTTAGCGCAAAGAGCAAGGTATTACGAGGAAGTAAACCCCTCATATGCGTAATAATTTCTGTTCGTTTTAAGTATTAATGCTGCTCCTCACTTTCAGTAGAAAAAACTTTTCATATTTATTTTTTCATTGTTTTTTTAAATAATGCTAGAAAATCCTGCGCCCCCTCCATTGAAAGTCTCGTCCTCCATGAGAAGTTCCTCCATGGAAAGAGCCTCCCACGTAACCCCTCCCCCCTCAACTCTCCCCCCAAACCAAAAAAATCCCCCTGAAAACGTCTGTACACTTCCCAGTAACCATTGCTATATCAAACAGTTCGTGGTAACGAAGTGCAATAAGGAGCGACCCGGCTCAATAGTAACCAAAACTCTAAAAACTAGAATTTTGATGCCAATAGTTACATCACAAGAATCGCATTTTAATGCTGATTTTAAATATATAAGTTTCATCAAATTTAGTCTTACCCATCAACGAGTCTTTTTTTATTTTAGAAAATAGGGGAAGTCATAATAGGCGAAGCCTAAAAGTCATAGAATCTTAACGAAAATCACACCATCAGATTCAGCGTATCAGAAAACCCAAATGTAGAAGTTTCAAGCTCTTATCTACAAAAAAGAGGAATTTTATATTTTTTGCCTGAAAGCAGATCACGGATGCGTGTTTATTTGTTTTTTTGTTTTTTTTCCCAAAAGTGATCGTATCGACCCAGTTGTCCTAGAATGTTGCGAGGGGGCTCATTCTAACGGAAATGAAAAGTTCTAGTGCCTTTTTTAAGTGACCAAAAAATTGGAGGGCACCTAGGCCCCCTCCCACGCTAATTATTTTCCCAAAGTCAACGGATCAAAATTCTGAGATAGCCATTTTATTCAGCGTAGTCGATAAACCTAATAACTATGTCTTCGGGGACGTCTTACTCTCCCACAGTCCCCGTGGGAGGGGTTACAAGTTCAAAACTTTGACCAGTGCTTACATATAGTAATGGTTATTGGGAAGTGTACAGGCGTTTTCAGGAGGATTTTTTGGTTGGAGGCAGGGGTTGAGAAGAGGGGGATATGCTGGGGGAGCTTTCCGTCGAGGAATTTGTCATGAGGGAAGAAAATTTCCATGAAGGGAGCGCAGGATTTACTAGCATTACTTTAAAAAAAAACAATGAAAAAATTAATGTGAAAAAGTTTTTTTTTCAGCTGGAAGTAAGCAGCAGCATTAAAACTTAAAACGAACATAAATTATTACCCATATGAGGGGCTCACCTCCTCCTAATACCTCGCTCTTTACGCTAAAGTATTTTTAGCAATTTCGACTATTTATTCTGGGGCTTTTGTGATTCAGGGGTCATTCTTAATGAATTGGGACAAAATTTAAGCTTTAGTATAAAGAGCGAGGTACTGACGAGAGGGTAAACCCCCTGATATATGTAATAAAAACATGAGAATACAAAAGTTCTTTACGTAACTAATTTATAAGTTACGTATATCTTTTACCTATAAAAAGATTCGTAAAAAATTAAAAGTTCTAGTTGCCTTTTTAATTAACCGAAAATCGGAAGGCAACTAGGCTTCCTCCCCCGCTCTTTTTTTCTCAAAATCATTCGATCAAAATTATGAGAAAGCCATTTAGCCAAAGAAAAATAAATATACAAATTTCGTTTTAATTATTCCTCTGCGGAGAGCCAAAATCAAAACATGCATTGATTCAAAAACGTTCAGAAATTAAATAAAAAAAACAAGTTTTTTAAATGAAAGTAAGGAGCGACATTAAAACTTAAAACGAACAGAAATTACTCCGTATATGAAAGGGGCTTTTCCTTCTCAACGCCCCGCTCTTTACGCTAAAGTTTGACTCTTTCTCTTAACTCTACATTTTAAAACAGTAAAAAACTTTAGCGTAAAGAGCGGGGCGTTGAGAAGGAAAAGCCCCTTTCATATACGGAGTAATTTCTGTTCGTTTTAAGTTTTAATGTCGCTCTTTACTTTCATTTAAAAAACTTGTTTTTTTTTATTTAATGTAAACACAGGTCAAAGTTAGTAACTTGCAGCCCCTCCCACGGGGCCTGCGGGGGAGGAAGTCGTCCCGAAAGACATAGTTATTAGGTTTTTCGACTATGGTGAATAAAATGGCTATCTCAGAATTTTGATCCGGTGACTTTGGGGAAAAAATGAGCGTGGGATGGGGCCTAGGTGCCCTCCAATTTTTTTGGTCACTTAAAAAGGGCACTAGAGCTTTTAATTTCCGTTAGAATGAGCCCTTTCGCGACATTCTAGGACCAATGAGTCGATACGATGACCCCTGGGGAAAAGAAAAAAAAGAAAAAAAGAAAATAAACACGCATCCGTGATTTGTCTTCTGGCAAAAAATGCGAAATTCCATATTTTTGTCGATAAGGGCTTGAAACTTCTACAATAAGGTTCTCTGAAACGCTGAATCTGATGGTGTGATTTTCGTTAAGATCGTATGACTTTTAGGGGGTATTTCTCCCTATTTTCTAAAATGAGGCAAATTTTCTCAGGCTCGTAACTTTTGACGGGTAAGACTAATCTTGATGAAATTTATATATTTAAAATCAGCATTAAAATGCGATTCTTTTGATGTAGCTATTGGCATCAAAATTCTATTTTTTAGAATTTTGGTTACTATTGAGCCGGGTCGCTCCTTATTACAGTTCGTTACCACGAATTGTTTGATTAGTCGGTGGTTTTGCTATGATTTTCATCTAAAAAGAAATCGAAGTCTAAAAAAACCGGCAAGTTTGAAAAAATCAATCTAAGGAATTGTTAAACAGAACAGAAGTATTGAAAGTGGTATCCTGTAAAATTTCAACCTAGGGTTACAATTTTGACTCTTATTTGACAGCAGAAGGGCCTTGAGACGGAGACCAGCACCGCCAGTTTCGACTTTTGTAACCTTGGGTTAAGGTAAAAAAAAGGTAAAGAATACGGGACTAGACCCTTAAAATCCAAACGGGCGGTGCTAATCTCAGTCTCAAGGCCCTTCAGCCAGGAAGTGCAATGGGGGGGGGGGGGTAAAGAACGATCTAAAACAAAAGATAATATGGAATTCCATGCTGTCGAATGTTCCTGCAATGTTTCAAGAATGGCATGGGGTATTAAGATAAATTATTCAGAGCATATGTAGATACACAAAACACACAATGTGCTTCCAGCTTATGAGAAGCATCTATGTTATTTTAGAGCCGCTGACAAAAAAATTAAATAAAGTTAATGCTGATATTCTCGGCCGCTCTCCTGTAGAATGGTAGTTGCAAGACGAACATGGCCCATAGTTGCCAAACAATATAACCTGAAACCCCCTAAAAATGCTGTCAGATCTAAACTGAAAGCACATCGTTAGAATTACTCTAGACAAAAAAAAGTATTCAGGAAAGCTACAGTCCCTCGGCTTGAATAACAAGAAAAGTCACTGAAGTCAATGCAGTCATTGTAAATTCTGCATAAGAAGCATAGTGTTTTTCTTGGAGAAACAATATTTTATATGTTTTTGGCTGTTATTTCTGTAAGAATTCAAATTTTGATTAGCTATTTGCATGTTGGAGAATCTTGTTCAAATTTTTTAATCCTGACACAAATAGTATTGTGTGATTTAATTTTATGCTTCCTCAAGTTGACCTGAAAAATACAACTTAATACCATCCCCTAAATATTCTATCTATGCTCTTTGACAACCTGGGCACACTTACGCTCTTTTGATTTATTAAAATTGTAAGAGCAGAAGTAGTAATAGTAGTATCCCCGAAAGTTTCAACTTAAGACTCCCAGTCGTTCTCAATATATTAGTAAGGTGTCTTGATGGCAACAATGAGCATAGTGCCTTTGATTTACTTTTAAAGTAACATTTGTTTTTAAAGTATAATGGGCAAATTTCATAATTGTGGGGACTTAACATACCAAACATCCCTAGAGACATAACTGCTGAACCGTTCTAATATGCTGAACAAAATGGCTATCCTACAATTTTGACTGGATGTGCATGAAAGATTAATGGACTTGGGTGAAGGGCTGATTGCCCTCCAATCTTTCTGATTCTTAAAAAGGCACTAAAGCTTTCAAGTTTCCACTCAGATTAGCTCCTTTAAAAATGCTAATATGCTCTTTTGAAAATCTGTTCGCGTGTAGTCTTTTTGTTTAAAGGGAAAACTCCCCCCAAACGTCCCCTTAAAGTTTCACCTTGATACTATTAGCGTAACTAGCCACAGTACCTGTAGTGGTAATATTATTAGCATACATATCGTGCCTTCTGGCGATTTAGTTCAATATCCTCCTAAATATTCCTTGTAAGCTTATTCATATAAATCCATACCCTTAGCTTGCGTAGTATCAACAGTTGTAGTAGCAGCAATACCATAAGTAGCAGTATGCACATAACGCCTTTGGCTTCTTTAAACTTTCCTTCAGTATACGTTGTTAGTTTCACCTGAATACCATTAGCGTAACTAGTTACAGTACATGTAGTGGTAATATTGATAGCATACATATGGTGACTTCTGGCTAGTCCAAAATCAGCAACAACTTACCCTCAAAGGTCTAACTTCACCGTTCTGGAAATACTGCCTTGTCACCTTTTTGAAAATCTACATGCTCATAATTTGCTTTGATTTAGTTCAATATTCTTCTAAATATTCCTTGAAAGCTTATTCATATAAATCCATACCCTTAGCTTGCGTAGTAGCAACAGTTGTAGTAGCAGCAATACCATAAGTAGCAGTATGCACATAACACCTTTGGCTTCTTTAAACTTTCCTTCAGTATACGTTGTTAGTTTCACCTGAATACCATTAGCGTAACTAGTTACAGTACATGTAGTGGTAATATTGATAGCATACATATGGTGCCTTCTGGCTAGTCCAAAATCAACAACAACTTACCCTCAAAGGTAAGTTCAGAGACTTCAACAAGTCTCAATTTAATACCATCGACCCTTCCTGTATTTTTGCTAATATTGTGTGTTTCAATTTAGGTCCATTCAATTTCAATATTTCCGAAATTTTCCCCCTTAATATCATTAGTTTTAGTAGCAGCAGTAATAGTACCATCAGGTATAGTAGCAGTGGTATAATTAATCGCATTATCCTTAGCTTTAGTGACAGTAGTAATAGTAAAAGTAATAGTAATAGTAGCAGAAGCAGTAGCATTAGGATGCAAATACTTTCTTTCGGGTAGTTCAACATCCCCACAACAAGCCCTGTTAGTTTTAACTTCATACACCAGACTGTTCCTAAGATATTGCTGTTACGCCCTTTTGACAGAATGCATACAGATGGTGGGTTGTGATTTCATTTACCTTCCCTGTCAAATTACCAAAAAAATTCACCTTCATACTCTAAGCATAGTTGTAATAGCAGTCACAATAGTAGCAATAGCTTATTACTAGCAATAGTATTAATAGTGACAGGAGTAGTAATAGTAGCAGTAGTAGTATTAAAGTATTATCTTTTGGTCAGTTGAACATACTTTCATCAAGTCCCAAAAGTTTCAAATTAATACAAATTAGTCATTGCTATGACACTGCTGATATTTCCTTCTGATAACGCGTATATTTGTATATTATTAGTATAATTAATATGTAATATTATTAATATTATTAATAATTATTAATTATTTTTTATTATTATTAATTATTATTAATTATTAATAAATAATTATTAATATTATTAATAATATAATTAATATTATTAATGTAATTCATATTAATTATTATTTACTATAATTAATATAATTAGTATGTATATACTAATGCTCATCGCCTTATAGATAGTTACAATAGCAATATTAGCTGAAGAAGAAGCAGTCGTAGTAGTAGATGTAGTAGTAATAGTAGTATTAGTAGTAGCATGCACATATTGCCTTTTGTTCACATGATCTTCCCCTTTAAGTTTTCTCTGAATTTTCCAACTTAATACATAAATCCGTTCATGAGATACGGTCTTTTGATAATGTACATGCCCTTAGTATCTTCTGATTTAGTTTTTCCTCAATACTGTAAATAGAATAGTGTGGTAATTAATTGTAGCAGTAGCAGCAGTAGTGATGGAAGTTGTAGCAGTAGTGGTAACATGCATTAAATTCTCTTTTTGATCATCTCCCTTATCATTTCCTGTAAGTTCCAAATTAATATAGGCTACTTAGTCATTCCCCGTAATTTGGTTTAGTTCAACACTCCTACCAACGGAGACCTGATTGTCCTACGTCATTTTCGAAAGTAAAATTCAAACATTCATACCTTTCTCAATAACGTATACTGTATGTTAAATCTGACAATTTTGATGAGCTGTGTTAGGGGAAAAGAGGATGTCAGGGAAGAGGGTATAGCTACCATCTATTACTTTCAACTCATAAAGAGGAGCTAGAACTTTATAGTTTTTACCTATTAGCCTAACCTATATATAGAACTAAGTTTACATGATCACCCCTTCCATAAGAACCTTATATGCTCATAGGCATAACTTGCAACCCTCGGCCCTAGACACTGGGGGGCTGTGGCAATCTCAAAAGCCTTGCTATGTGAGCTTTGGACTTTTTTTTTAAACAAGTGACAATCTCGAAATTTCTATCAGATCCACTTGGGCAAAATAAGACGTAAGGAGAGGGGTCTAGTTGCCCACTGATCACTTTGACTCTTAAAAAGGGCTCAAAAACTTATCTGATTTCAAATCGAATGAGCCCTCTCCAAAGCTTATACGACCACCCCTTCCATAAGAACCTTATATACCCCACAGGAGCATAACTTACAACCTTTACCCTGAGCGTATGAGGGAATTGACATCCTTAAAGACATAATTACTGGACCTTTCAACTACGCTGAACAAATGGCTATCAAAAATTTTGGTCAGATGGGCTTAGAGAACTGATGGGCCATATGGAGGGGCTGTTTGCCCTCCAATCACTTTAACTAATGAAAGGAGTACAAGAATTTTCAACTTCCAGTCCAACGTGCCCCTTCGAACTTTATACGACCACCTTCTCTCTAAAATCTCAAATGCCCCCGGGGTATAACTATGCTTAAGAAAGTCTATCCCAAAATTTTGGTTTGATGCGTTTGAGAATGAATCGCGTTGGGGGGGGGGGGAGAGAGCTGCATACCCTCCAATCACTTTTGACTATATAAAAAGGGCACTAGAACTTCTGATTTCCAAACCAATGAGCTCCCTCTGTGGTTTATATGACCACCCTTTTCATAAAAACCTTATATTCCCCCACGGCATAACTTACATTATGTGGACGTCATTACATAGGTGGGACGTCATTCTTAAAAGTACAATTACTAGACCTTTTAACTATGTTGAACAAAATAGCTATCTCAAAATTATTGCGCAACCTATTATGTTATTAATATTCCTCGTCAAAAATATTCAAAAATTATTCGAATAGGTATAATTTTATTGCGAAAATTAGAGCCCTTTCCACTTTCTTCATTTCATATGTTCATATGAGTTCAGAGTTGTTGTTTCCAGCATTTTATTATAAAGGTAGTCAGATTTAGGCTTTTATAATACCATTTATACATCCTTTCGAAGAGGTTCGTTTAAAAAAAATGAATTTATAAAAATATTTTATTATTTTCTAATAAAATCCTTCATTTATCAAACTCTCTAACTCTAAATTAAGGACACATGGCAGATTACAATAGCTGAATGTTCAGCAAAGTTGAAAAATATTCTTAAAATCTATACAAGATCACCAAAGTCAAGACTAATCGATTTAATTATCTAGCAGATTTGCGTTCCAGGGTGCAATGCCAAACTTTTCAGTAGATGTCTCTCACACACATTCTCAAAAAGCATGCTTTGAAACTATTTCTAAAATGTATTTTATGAGTGAACAATAGTCACATAGGTCCTCAATAATTTAGATTAAAATTAAAAAAAAAATTATTTTTAATTAAACATTTCCATTCATTTCTCTAATGAGTTATAAAGATATTTTTTCTTGTGATAATAAGTAATTTTAATAATTTGTCATTAAAAAAAATTAAGTTCATAAGAGCCCAGCGGTTTTTGTCTTTTAAAATGGCGTCGTACAAATCCTTTTGATAAAAATTCATAAATACAAAAAAAAATTGTTTGTGTTTCGGTGATTTTCAATATATATAAATTATGTTTTGTCTTTTTTAGAACATTTATTGGTAACCGAAAAACAAAACAATATATAACTCTTACATACTTTGAAACAGGTAATAAAACAAAAACAAGTTTTATCATAGAAACTATTTAAGCTTAAACTAGGGAGGTATGGAAAACAAACTCAAACATTGAAAGTCAAAGGAAACATTTGAATCCTCACCAAAGTCCAAAAATCTCTTTTATTTGTAAATAAAATTACCCCTCCCCCCCCCCCCGAAAAAAATGAAGTGACCACTTTTTGATTCAGATATATAAATCATCGCCATCTTTCTAATAACGTAGTGTTCCTGGGTCTTAAACAAAAATTTTCTCCTCTTAAAAATACAAAACATGGACTAAATATATACTTTTATTGTGGTAATTAGTGCCCTTGCCATTTTCTTCATTTTTTGAACTTTATACTCATATGTATTCAGAGTTGTTTCCAACACTTTAACATAAAGGCAATTTAATATCAGTTTTTATGATGTCGTTTCATTTTGATAAATTTTATACAAGAAAAAGAACAAAATGGGACACATATGTCTTTGGTTTTTCCTTTGTCTTTTTTGAAATTTTCCTTAAATATTTTTCTGTTCGCGCTGAAAAAGAGAGGCTGTTGTCCTTTTGAAATATTCGTTTTGTGCTTTTTCAGTATTTTCGTTCGGCCTTAAAAAGTCCACTTTTGTTCGTTTTTCTTTATATTACGGCAGACCAATATGGTTTAAGAAATCATAAATTTTATACATAAGAAAATAATTCTTAAATTTTTTTTTTTTTTTTTAATTCTATTGGACTGTCAGATGCTTCAACCATCAAACTCTTTAAATATAAAGTAAAGCTACTTTGGAAAAGACTCCAATTCTAAAATTGAATTACAACAATTGGACATTAAACAAAATTGCTAAATATTTTTAGTTCGATCTAACACCAAAAGAGTCAAATGATATGACTAATGTCAATGATATGATATGACTACTAAGTCAAATGATATGACTACTAAATGATTCAAATCGACTGGTATTCTTAGTTCCAAGGTCCAAGTCCTTTTATAGATGTCCCTCTCATGCAATCACAAAAATATCCCCATTGGTTTTATATTTATTGAAAAGGTATATTGAGTAAGCGCTAGCCCCACTGGCTTCTAAGCTTCTTGGCTATTTTATAACGCTATTTTCGTTGAAATAAATATTTCTCTCTCTAAAAAGACATTAGTAAATCCACTAATCTTTGCTATTTCTGATTCTATTCCCCATTACTGACTCCTGCAAAAAAAACGAAAAAAACACGCTTATTGTTCATTATTGAAGACTGTTCCTTCAGATGAGCTGTCACTTACAGAGTCTCATCAAACTCTAGACGGGCTTCATAAAAAAAAAATCTTTAATTGATTATTGATGTTTTGACTGGATCACACTTTTTTTTTGGGGGGGGGGGGGGGGTGGAGGTGTTAAAATTGAAAAAACGTTATTATTGATTTACTATTTACAATTAGTTTGAAATTTGAAATGTCACGGTAGAACCATTGGCCTTGGTCTTTTTATTATCAAACTTGATATAAAATAGTTCAGAGCTGATTCCAATAACTTATCTTATCTTATCGTAAAAGATATTATGATAAGATAAATGTGTTTATGTATATAAATTATAAATTATAAATTATGTATATAAATTTGTTTTTAAAAATGTAATTAAATGTATTTAAGTAACAAATGTAGCTAAAACTTATTTCGCTAGCCCCAAAGGCTATTAGGCTTCTCGGCTATCTTATAACGTTATTTTAAAAAAACAAATAATTTTAACTGAAAGTAAGGAGTGACATTAAAACCTAAAACGAACAGAAATTTATTCTGTATATGAAAGGGGCTGTCCCCTCCTCAACCCCTCGCTCCTTACGCTGAAGTTTGACTCTTTTTCACAACTCTACCTTTTAAAACAATAAAAAACTTTAGCATAAAGAGCAGGGTGTTGTTAAGGGGACAGCCTCTTTCATATGCGGAATAATATTTGTTCGTTTTAAGTTTTAACGTCGCTCCTTACTTTCAGTTAAAAAAAAAACTTGTTTCTTTTATTCAATAACGCTATAAAATAGCCAATAAGTCTAATAGCCTGTGCTTATTTTTAAAATATGTCAGATGACAAAATTTGAGTCAAATCTCTAATTTTTTTTCATTAAATTCTCTTTTTTTGGATTTTTGTTATTTTAATTTTATCTTAGAAAAGTCGCCTATATAGTCTCTAATGTTTACAAAATAAAGCTGTATTTAAGTACTTCAAAACTAAGTGGCTTATTTATGCTCACAAGAGCTCAGAGCTACTTCTGACATATTAATGTAAAGGTGATTAGATTTCAATTTTTGTGGTTTTGTGATTTTAGTTTGTGATTTCAGTTTTTGTGATACTGTTTCATAAGTCTTTTGATGAAGTTTTCTACGTAAGAAATGAATCCGTAATATATTTTATTGTTTCGAATATATAATTTTATATTATCTTTTTTTAAATTACTATTGACAACGGATAAATAAAATACATCTCATTTCGTTGTTCTGATTGATCGTTATTCCATGTTTCAAAACTCCGTATTTCTTCAGATATCTATCACAAGCAAATTATAAAAAACAATCTTTTGAACGTTTTCAGAGCCCTATTCTTAATTTTTTCAATCAAAAGAGTTGTTTCAAAATAAAATAATATTAGTAAGACTGCTCTGAGGAAAGTTTACAATTCAAGTCAACTCATGAACTGTTTCTAGCAGGAATACACATTGAATGCAGTATCTCAAAAGGTACTGTTTTGAACAACACAAATATTGATGATGGTAAAAGGAAACAAAATTTATATTATTTCGGTTTTCTTCTTCTCCTTCATTGAAATAGGGGCCTTCTGGTACAAACCGATTTAGGCCTCTTTTTCGCAAAAGGCTCAGAAACATTTATTACAAACAGCATATAATAATTAAGGAATAATTACAAGTGCTTGGCAGAGAGGAAAGTTCGTTGTGCATGGATAAAAAAAAAATAAAAACGGCTAAAATAAAATCAGACAAAATAAAATTGTTTTTTTTTTTGAATATGTGAAGAAGATGTATGATGCCGCATCAATGCGGTTTACTCCGGATGCTTCCTTTACAGATCTTCATCTTCAATCATCATTGGGGAGTCCATCATTGGAGAGCCAAACCAATTTGGAGTCTTATTTTTGCTTATTTTCGTTTACCTTTTAGTTATTCCTTTATTTATTATTGTATTTATTCCGTAATTTTTTTTTTTTTTTACGTTTCATGTTAGTGTTAGCATTGCATTGATTGCTAACATATTCAGGCCATTTTCCGTGATCTTTGGAAATTACCGAAATGTGAATTTTATTTATTTGTTTTTTATGTTTTTCTGTTTCTTGATATGTTGTGTTTAATCTAGCTTTACTCATTTTTTTGTCTGTTGATAAAGGCTCCCGAAAAATCTGTATTTTGACGGAGTCAGAATATTCGGATTTTTTTTATATGAAGTTTGTTGGTTTACTGTTCCATTTTGTTCCACTCCTTTGTTTAAATTTATGCCCGTTTTTTCTCTATACTTCCATCTATTAAATTCTTAGAAATGATAAGTTGTTAGTCTTAGAAATTATATACCGTCAAGATGGTTTAAGCAAGTATATTAGCTCATATTGTTTCTAGTTGACTTCAAAATCGGAATAACTCAAAAGGATAAAGCCTTCGAGAGCCATAGATGGCGTTTCAGGCATCAGATAGACATTTCAGTTGTGGCGTTTTTTTAAAAGAGACAGATAGCAGCCCTGTCGCCTAACCTTGCAGCAGCGGGAATCGAACCTCGGGACCCATAATGCCAAACAGTGTATCAGTCTACTGTGCTACCACATGGTAATCAAAAATCATCCAGGTAAATCTTTTTTTAGATTTGCTGGTCCCATGGTGGGGTACTTGAGTTCTAGTGCTGCTACTGGGAGATTTAGATGTTTAAACGTAAAGCAGCACCTATAGACGGCTGCTTTTTCGCTGCATTTCTTTGATTGCATTTCCGCAGCATTACCTTTTATCTTTAGATGTTTTAGTGTCTCATTTTCTTTATAGCCTAATCTGCGGGGAAGTGGGTAATGGGAACTTCCAGATATTATAAGTGTCTTGAAGGTGTTTACGCCAATTGCAATCACATCTTATTCCAGTCGATACAAATTGTCTTAAATGGAAACAAAGAACTTCACTTTTTGATAGTACGTACAAATATACGAGTTTCCGATAACATTTTGTGTACATAGATTATATACAGTAGCTAACGGTTACCTAGAAATATAACAATTACAACTCCCTTGAAAAGGCAATCAATTGTCTTCTTGTCTTTTTAGCTACTTTTAAGTAAAATAAGTTACAGTAGCAGTGTTGAGTTCTATCAATAGATGTTAAGTGAACACACTGAAATCTATGGTAATGATAGCGCTCAATTATGGCTCTGGCAAGTGACAATTTCGATGTTCGAGGAAGATGTTTCCAGATGAGCTGACTAAGATCAGCTTCAGTCACTTGTTAGAATGACCTTGTATGAAACAACAGGATGCACAAAGATATTCTTCAGTCCCACTATCTAGGGCTAAAACTAATGAAAGATTAGGGTGGGTGTGCTATGTATTACAGATTACCAGGTCGGCAACCATAAAGCAGGTCATCCTCAAGTCTGACGAAATGAGCTTATTGAAACATAGTTAAGGAAAAGTGACACTTGCTTGGAGGGTGTAATGATTGAAGTTTGAACAGAACCAGATGGAGGTTGAGTTTTTGAAGCTCTGTTAGCCTGAAGCGGCTTGTTGCTCCAATGAGTTTTTAGTAATAGTCGTACAAATTTTTGGGGCCTAATAAAAAAGTCTGAAGTCCTTGGGCTAAGAAATAAGAAAGAATTTGTAATTATAGGGAATATATAGAATTTATAATTATAGGAAACTAATTTGTTTATAGAAAATAATAAAGAATAGGAAATAAGTCAATTTGAACTTCTTATAAGGAAGAGGGAAGAATTTAGGTCTGAACAGACTTTGATAGAAAGGAGCCGAGTTGGCCAGTGTGCTAGTAGTGGAATGTATTTTGGGTTAGCTCAGTAAGATATAATTTTTAAGTCAAATGTCTGCATGTATTTCTTCAAGTACCAAGGACAGTGAAAATAAAATTTAATTTTTCATTGGTTAAGAGGAAATTACATAGCTGTATATGCTTAAGAGATTGGGTAAAATCGGAAATTGGGTTTTTAATAAAAGATCGATTGTTCTTAGACATAAATCGATAAAAATAGTTCCAGGCCCCAATAAACATTACATTTTAATATCCTTGGTACCTCAAATTTTTGGGAAATGATTGAGGTTTTGATCAAACATTTTTTCTCCATGGGTAACACCCTCTTAAAGGTGACCCTAATCACGCATATAGTATGAAAAACCGGAGAAACCAATATAAACGACAATTGAAACTATAAACAGTTTCTGGTGATTAAATTATTTGCATTCAATATCAAAACTAAATAAACAACCTAGAATTGTTATGGTAAATGTTTTTACTCCGTAATAATTTACACCAATAATTTCAGTTTATGTAAACACATACATTTAGTATATTGTACAGGATACCACATTACAACGAACCACAAGCAACAACCATAAATGATTTTTTAGAGGAAATTTCTAAGCAGCAACTGAGGAAGCACTTCAACCACAAGGAGAATAAAGACTATTTATTAAAAACCTTCTAGTTCTAAAACTTTCTACTCTTATCATTGGGCGAAAATTTCACAAAGCAGAACCAATAAGGCGTGGTTTATGCTTCATTCTTTTTCCTGACTTATAGCCTCGTATAAAACCAATAAGGTTTTAATAAGGTGGGGCTATTGGCTTCTCTTTTTGGCATACTCTTTGATTGGCATTCAAAAAGTCGTTACAGTCGTAAATTAATAAAATTAAACCCTGGAATTTTAGGAGATTAATCTCTCTTGTTTTCTTGAATGTGTTGGAAGACAACCCTGACAACTTTCATTTTATTGATTAAATACCTGAAATACCACAGGGAACCTTGAAAGAGGTAGATTTGCACAGATACCTAATTTATCTTTTGTATATTATTGACATAGAAAAACTGGTCTTTCAAAAGGCAAACCTAAAAACATCCACATCTATCGACAACCATGTTTGGCACAACTGTCATAAGAATATTAAACTCAGTGTCAAACGAAAGTATCGTTATTGACGATAATTTTTGTGGTGCACAACATGGCCCCCCCTTCCGTGAGGGCTTAGTTTGCTGCACAATATGCGTATGAGGGTACTTTTGGAGGAATGCCAAAGGACACTCTCCATCACAGATGTTGGATTCATATCTCTGTGGAGATATGATAAAATCCCAGCCAAGTTCTTCGAAGTCTACGGTTAAAGGGAACTTACAGCATCGTGTTTCCTTTGAATTTTCGTCACAGCTGAGCCCAATAGCTCTTTTTCGTCTTGGCTTGCCAGGGTTAAAGTTAACCTCAATCGCTGGGGTCTAAAATGAAACAAAATCAAGTGAGTATTTTTAAACTCACTTGTATTTTATACAAGTATATTTATACAATAATTTGTATAAATAAAAATAATTAATAAATAAAGTGTAATTAAATAAATTATAATTAATATTTATAATAATAATAATAGATAATTAATAAATAAATTAATAAATAATTAATATAAAGTGTAAAATACAAGTATTTTATACAAGTTTCTAGTTTGTTTTAGTTTAGTAAAAGTAAAAGTAAAAGTTTGGTTTAGTAGAATTGTAAAAGTATCCAGAAAATAACAAATGAATGGACATTTATTTTGTTAAAAGTTAAATTCGAAAATTTCTTTGACAAACATGCGCTGTTGATATGAGGATCATATATTCTAATTGTCATCAGTTTAAAATAAGCTCCCAATAGGATCCTCCTTTTGAATAATACATTAAACATAAACTAAAATATATTAGTTAAATATTCACACTATATAAAAAGCCCAAACACCGAATCTAATAGTTAAATTATGCACAAAAGAAAAAACTTAAAAAAAAACTTTTCATATTGATTTTTTCATTGTTTTTTTCAAATAAAGCTAGAAAATCCTGCGTTTCCTTCATTGAAATTCTCTTCCCCCATGAGAAGTCTTTCCATAGAAATATCCTCCCACGTAACCCCCCCCTTAAATCTCCCCCATAAACCAAAAAAATCCCCCTGAAAACGTCTGTACACTTCCCAGTAACCATTACTATATGTAAATACAGGTCAAAGTTTGTAACTTGCAGTCCTTATTAGGTTTCTCGATTGTGGCGAATAAAATTGCTATCTCAGAATTTTGATCTGGTGACTTTGGGAAAGAAATGAGCATGGGAGGGGGCCTAAGTGCCCTCCATTTTTTGGTCACTTAAAAAGGCACTAGAACTTTTAATTTCCGTTAGAATGAGCCCTCTTGCAAGATTCTAGGACCACTCAGTCGATACGATCAGCCCTGGAAAAAAAAACAAAAAACAAATAAACACGCATCCGTGATCTGTGTTCTGGCATAAAATGCAAAATTGCACATTTTTGTAGATAGGAGCTTGAAAGTTCTACAATAAGGCTCTCTGATACGCTGAACCTGATATTGTGATTTTCGTTAAGATTGTATGAATTTTAGGGGGTGTTTACCCCTATTTTCTAAAATGAGGCAAATTTTCTCAGGCCCGTAACTTTTGATGGGTATAACTCATCTTGATGAAATTTGTATATTTAACATCAGCATTAAAATCCAATTCTTTTGATGTAACTATTGGTATCTAAATTCCATTTTTTAGAGTTTCGGTTACTATTAAGTCGGGTCGCTCCTTATTACAGTTCGTTACCACGAACTGTTTGAAAGAGAAAACTGTGAGAGCCTTTTAGAATATAAGAGAGAAATAAACCAAATAGCTTTAAAGGAAAAGCAAATACAGGATATTATTTTTAGATAAACAAATAAATATATATAAAATATAAAAACTGGTCACCAGTGCTACATATTTAGCAAATATAACTGAGCCCAGAGTATATCTCAAACTAGAAACATAACTTAAAATTCCTTACATAAATGCCTTACTTGTACTAACTCAACGAACCTTCTACAAGTTATAAAAATTGATATCAACCGGGTTCGAGGATAATAAAATTGAGTTTCACTCACTCAAAAGCTCTGAGTTACAAACCTTGCCAAACTTGCATTTTTTGAAAAAAAAGCAATAAAAGATAATGATTGTAAAAATAAAATATCTAAATAAAAGAACAACAAAAGGTCGATTAGAGAAATTTAGATCCGTAGAAAAAAGAATCAAAGTATATTTTAATTTTGAATATATTTTGGAAATATATATTTTGTGTTACAGCAAAAATTTAATGAACTTATATCATCAGTAAGAAAAATTACCACAAAAAAAGGAGCAAAATATATAAGAAAGTAAAGAAGGTTTTATGCGAAAAATTCGCATTTATTGGAAGTCTATAATAAATCAATAAAAATTTGAAATATGCAACGACTGTTAAAGTTTAAAAAATCAACTGAAAAATAAGAGAGCATCTAGAGTTAAAAGGGGGTAAAATAATTTTATATACTCAATTGCTACCCTCAAGGACACTGCCTCTAGCGTTAGAAAACTATTGGTAACCCTAATGCATAGAAATACTTTTAGTTTGGGGAATGCATCCCTCCCCCCTAAGAAATCAGGTAAAAAAAAGTGCTCAATTGTTATTCAACTTCAAACTATTTTTAGTTTAGTAGGCCTTGGCAACCAAAATTTGGGAAATTCTAGATCCCCCTAAACAGAAATCGTAGAAGGATAAAATCACTTTTTTAGCTTCGACACAAGATCACCGAGAAGGGAACTGAAAACGGCTTTTAAAACTCTTTTTTCAATTGGTTTGAAATTTTCAATAAGCATTGCCTCGACTATGGAACGTGATTGGCTTCAAACCTTTAGGTTGCGCAAAGGGGAGACGGGCTAAAAAAATTTCTCTCCGGTCCACCTAAACATTTTGACAATAATATCAAATAGTATATCAGCATGAAAGTTCTTAAACCGAACTGGCCAGCCATGACAACAAACAACAAAGAGAGATAAAACTAAAAAAAAAACCTCAAACAAGACTGCGGCCAGTAGAGAGAAAAAACGCGGATATTTTGCCTGTATCTAAACTAGGCGTCCTCAGCACAAGATAAAAAAAAAAAAAACACTAAACTGAAAACAAATAAAACCACCAATAATAATAATAAATATAATTTTCACTATTGATCCACGTAGGAAAAAGAAGCTAGTAGAGTTACTTCAATGAGAACATCAAAGCAACTGAGAAAAAATTTTAAAAATTGAAACTAAGTTAACTATTCTGTTGCGAAACAATCCTTTTCAAAAGACATTTTTCAAAAGACACTCTTAAATTGGGTTAATTTTTATTTTTAATTTTTGTTTTGAGTTTTATCTCTCTTTATTGTTTGTAGTATATCAGCAACATCTCAGGTACGGGTCGACGCAAGGCATTAATGTAAAATTTTCAGGGAGAGTTAGGTTGGCCAAATAGAGCTTGGATTTTGAATTGGAAGGATCGCCAAGGGGAGAAGGACTAAAAAAAAACAAAAAAACTGTTTATTCACTATAAGTTCCTAAAGGACCTTTAACCCGCTCCTGATTAAGTGGTGAGATAAGCCGACGGATACTCTTGCTAGATGATCCAGATGACATATCTGCAAGATCCTGGGAACGTCTTTGGGGTCAGGTTGAAACTTTCAGGAAATTTAGGCTGGGGTGGGGGACAAGAGGATCTCAATTGTTGAGTTTGGGAGATGCGACAAAGAGGAAGGGTCTGAGGATTTAGGTGTCTAATTTTTAAATCAGTTTTTGCACCACAAATCCCTGTGGAATTAGAATCTTGTTCTCGGCAAGATAGCAATGCACGCGGAAAGACACTATAATCCTGGAGGAGAAGGAGGGTAAAGGGCTTCAAATTTTATGTTAGGAAGAGGGTATGTGGGGCCAACAGATGTGTGTTACCAATCCAGTATTAGCACTATGAGCTTCAGTGAAACTTTGAATCTAGTCGTGGTGAAGTAGTGAGGTAATTTGAAAGACAGTATATGCACCAAGACCACTGAAATTAGAGAACCTGAAATGTATCAGGAACGACAATATGAATCAAATTAACTTTTCGGGGTGAAATTGGGGGAAGAAGGGATTTAAATGTTTAGGACAGGGGGATAGAAAAGAGTACCAAACGTTCTTGTTTCTGAAATGTTGACTTGTACGAAAAAGAGCAAACACTATATCAAAACTTGAACCTCATACCCATGGGTTTTTGCGTCAACAAGAGCTCCATGTACAGACAAACCTGATCAAAGAATTTTCGCCCGAAAATGGGCTAACAGCTTTTTCTATCAGTTGGAAATCATAATACCTTTGTCCAGCCCATTTACTTGACTTATACTGTTTTTGATCATTCCAGACCAAAAAAAGGAAAAAAAAATAAAAAAAAATAAAATAGAAATTCGGGGCACACAAAAACGTTATCCTAAATTTCAAATCTCCGATTGGTTTTAAATTTAAATTCTAAAGTTTCTAGACAAGGTGGACCCCTGTACAGGAAAACATTTGAAACTAGCATTGCTGTTTCTATTTCTATTGCCTGAAAATGGGTCCAAACTTGATTTGTCTTTGATAGGCTTGTCAGTTGTAGCCATGCAGACATTAGCAAGAAGACCTTATTGAAGTCGAAATATCTGAAGATCAACTGTAGCAATCAAGGGAACACCAGGTACTTTTGTTGGGGGGGGGGGAACTGGAATTGATAACGCATCAAATATTTGTTTATATATATATTTTTGTTACATTTTCACGAGTCGGACAACAATTTTGAGAGGAAGGGGGTCCAACTCTGTATCTCCCCCTTACCCCTGGATACGATTTCAGTAGCAACATGTAATACCTTAAATCGAAAAATCCCCCTCCCCCTTTGGCTGGAACTTACAGGGCATGTGGACAGGGTTAAGGAGATCTCATCGAAGATATCTTAATATATCATTAATATATTTCAATGAAACTGGTATCTTGAAATCGAACCCCATTTGTGAAATATTTACCTACCTAGCCTCAGACAACTAAACATGTTTAGTTGTGTAAATCTCCACTTAACCAATTCAAACAATCAGATTTCAATTAACTATCTTTGACACTTCAATGATTTTTCTTTTTTCTTTATTTTCTTTTTTTCTTTATTGATAATTTTTCTTTATTTATTTCTCACCAAGCATAGTTATATATGGTCTTAGACACACAAACAATAGTTTTATCTAATGAGTTCGATATAAACCATAAACGACATAAGCTATTATACAGGATATTAATTCGATATATGCTTTATATATGTTTAGTTGCATAAATTTCCACTTAACCAATTAAAACAATCAGATTTCAATTAACTGTCTTTGCCACTTCAACAATTTTTCTCATTACGATTTGTCTTAATTTACTTCCCATAAAGTAAAGTTGCATATCATTTAGGAGAGACTCACAAATAACTAACTACATTGAATTAATTCGATGTTGAATTGTTAAAGAATGCTAAATCAAATGCTGACTTCAAAGGTTTGATAATAGACCACTAGATCATTGATCACATTCAAGCTAACCGAGCAGCAGGGTTGCCAACAGCGGTACAATTGTACCATTTGGGTACATTCCACCACTAAAGGTACATTCTGGTACAATCACAAATTTCCTGGTACATTTTAAAAAATGTGGTACAACATGGTACAATAAGATCTAACTAGGCGTCAGGAGGCAGCGAAAGGAGGGAATTGTAGTTTTTTATTTGTTTTCTCTTCTAGAGTTTCAAGTTTTCCTTTACACGTTGATTTAAGTGCCTGTTGTTGGCCTCTTGAGGTCATACTATAGCATGAAGGAGCACAGTCATCTGTACAGTAAGTACAAAATAGGTGAACAGCTAGTTGGAGGAGTGACACCAAAATGGTCTCTGCAGGGGCAAGGAGGTCTCCCAAATATCTTTGAAAGAAGATATCTGATATCTTTGAAATAAGATGTCTGATACTTTGTTCTCTTTATTGTAATGTAATTTCCCGATCATCCACGTGCTGTGCGTTGCGAAAAAAAATTTTCGTCTTGCCCGTAGCACAACAAGCAAAAAAATAGATATGGTAATTTTTTTTTATCAGTGTTACAATTTAAGGACGTTTTGCGGTACTTTTTCTTCCAAAGCGTTGGCAACACTGCAGAGCAGCCTATATGAGAAATAGGACGTACATAGCCTATGATAGAATCAATTATTCATTATATAAAATATAATGAATATAATGAACCTTCAAAGGTTTGAATATAGACCACTTGATTATTGACCACATTTAAGTTAACCGATCAGCCTACATGAGAAATAGGACATACATAGCCTATGATAGAATCAACTATTCATCATATAAGATCAGATATTTTCTTTAAACTACACGCAAAGAATAATTTAATTTAAAGTTTCTCTAAAATTACAATAAATAGGCATTTCTAATCTTTATTAATTTCGTTTCTTCTACAAAATTTCTAATAAAAAGACTGCACGTTAAAATCAAGCACTAGCAACTAAGGGGTTGAAATAAAATCAGATGAAGAAATAACAAATTTAGTTCATATAATGCTAAATTGAATTGATAGCAATATGATTATACATAAAAGAAACATAAAGTATTTATTTTTGCACCATTTAATCAATGTAAATTTTGAAATTTCAGATTGGGGGAACTGTGGTTACGAGTGCATAAAATGCATTAGCCTTTCTTGATTTCTTGTTCTTGTGAATGTGTGTCTAGAAAACAAAATTTCAAGAAACTATTGCACGTTGGGTGCAGGAATTTCTTACTGATGAAACGTAAAATTCCGTCCTTTAAAAAAAAGAAATTCGTTCTTAGTGATCTATAATGAAGCCCGCGAAGCTTCGGCGATAGCGATGAAGTGAAATGACGCCATCTTCTTTTAAGATGGCGTCATTTCTGTATGATGAAGCAATATAAAACAAGAGCATCGTTGTGCTGGGTTCTTAAAAAACGGGGGTAACTATGTTTAGGATTTGCGTAATGTTTGTAGTCAATGTTAACTTTTGTTAATATATATATGAATTGAATTTACACCCATTAGAACATACTATCCTTGGATGAGGGGGTTAATGGGTTCGAACCCCATCAAAGTTTTGTCCAGCTTTTAAAACGTAACAAATATACATGTAAATTAAATTTGGACACGTTTTTTTTAAAATGTTTTTGTACCCTCCCTCTTCGAAAAAATGCCCTCCTCTTGAAAAAAAAATCCAAGATATGCCCTTGAAACCAAGTCCTTTCACTAGCATGATACAAGATAGACTTTTTTCAATTGGTGACATAGCCTCAGAGTTGAAAAAGATTTATCCAAAATATTCATATGGCATTCATCCCAGAATCTAAATTTTCAAAATTTCAAAAATACATCTTACTAATGACTTAGAACCGTTTTTATTTGTCCTGTTTATTACAAATTTAAAAAGTCAATGTTCAAAAACTTTTCTGGAAAATTTGATGTTGCCAATTTGCTTTTACATTCGCTCTTTTTAGGTTAATTTTCAGCAGATAAATGTAAGTAGCTTCTGGCTTAAACCTAAATGCTCAAAAAAAAAAAAAATGCCAAAAAAAAGCTCTATAGCGAAAGTAAGCAAGAAGAAGGGAATTGACTTCGAGAGGGTCTAAAGAAAGAAATTCAAATCCATTTTCGCTTGATTATACTTGCAAAATTAATATTTGTAAAATTAGACCCCAGCTTTGTCACAAGATTATCAAGGAAATTTTTGATCTGGTGCTAAAAATTTGGTACTACAAAAAATCTGAAATGTTATGTGATGTCTATTGTTCAAAATTTAGTCCTTACCTCTTTCTGATTTTGATTCCTAATTCAGCCCCGATTACCAATATTCCCCCCCCCTTCATAATTTAGCTCTCAGAAAAACAGCTGACACCCTAAGATGTCATCTATTGTCAAATTTCACCCTTATTCCTGACATTGGGTGAGTTTCCTAACACAATATCCAGCCTTTATCCCCCCGCTCCCTTTAAACCAAGTTAGGTATGGAGTAAAGCTCAAAAATTCAAAAAATTAATTTATGTCCCCCTTTACATCATTAAAATTTAAGCTGACAAATGATAAAACGACGCTATGCAACTTCTCAATTTTAACAAGAGATGCAATTTTACACCTTTTATCCATTAATTGCAATAATAAACAGGTCAAAAAACATTATTTTAACAAAAAAAAATTGCATTTTCTACTACTACTACTGCCGACAACACATCGCAGCACCAAATCGCTTCGAGGCTGCAGCGTCAAGGTCAACATAGTTGCGCATGCTCCTCCTCCATCCCAATCTATTCAAAGCTTTTCTCTTGAAAGCAGTCTTTCTATATCTACTATAGAATAAACTAGCGTATTTCATATAGTTTTACAGGCTTGGGGAGGACTTCT
Organism: Artemia franciscana; assembly: GCF_032884065.1. NCBI lineage: Eukaryota > Metazoa > Arthropoda > Branchiopoda > Anostraca > Artemiidae > Artemia > Artemia franciscana. The sequence goes on along the minus strand of NC_088871.1, from coordinate 50,632,975 downwards.
GACCCCCTCAGCTCTTCCCATAAGCCATGCCTTTAAATTATAAGAAAAGTAGTAATGAAGATAATAATTCACATTTTGAGTTTTTTTTTTAACTTGTTATCAAAACTATGAGAAATATGGTTTCTTTTTTAACAGTAATTGGTATTTTTTTTTTTAATAAATATATAATTTCGTATTTCTTTTTAGCAAAAACAATTTATGTTCATAGGAGTTAAACTCTCGTATTCAATAATTTAAATTAAACGCAATTAGATATTGCTTTTAATTTGCTATTGGAATTAGTTTCACAAAGTCTTATTAATAAAAAAGGAGTTTATAAAATATTTTGAAATTTTTATTGTATGAATTCCTATTTTCCATTTCAAAATCATTTATTAACAGTAGAAAAAAGGAAAGAAAATATATATCTAACATAATTCACAACAATAAAACAAAATCAACAGATACTGTACAAAACTTTAAATCTAAACTAACAACACGTTCAAAAACAAAAGTCCATTGCCGAAACTCATCCGCAACAATTGATTTTTCCGTAAAGCGACTCATTCTATAATCACCAGAGTCAAAAGCCAAATGACGGGATCACAGATAATTCGATTTTCTATTTGCTTGGTATTCAAAGTTATAGAGCCACACCTCTATAGGTGTCTCTCACACACTATCTCAAAGAACACCTCTCCTACTATTTCCAAGTCCTATCTATTGAGTAGCCGAACTCAAAGAACATCAGGAAAAATAATAATAAAAAAATTCAAAAATTTGATATGGCTTGTCAGTAGTAGATACAAATGTGTCATTATCCTCTCTTGGCTGTGTTCTTGACAAGGCCAGAGTTTCCTACCTCGATGGCTATAACGTGACACTTAATTTCGCCATTCAGCCATATAGCCAATTTAGCCAAGTCTTTATTTAGCCATTAATTGCTCAATTTTCAAAAATTGCTAAATAATGTTACTTCACTAGGAAAAATCATGGTTCAGACAAACTTTGGCCAGCTTCACCATTTAGCCAAACAGCCAATTCAGGAAAGTCTTCATTTAGCCATTAATGGCTTTTTAAATGCTACAATCTTCAAAAATTGATAAATGCCGTTACTTCACTTGAAAGGATCATGGTTCAGCCAAATTTTAGCCAGCTTCACCATTTAGCCAAACAGCCAATTCAGGAAAGTCTTTTTAAGCCATTATTGTCATCTTAAACTTCTTAGTTTTTGAAAATTTGTATATGATGCTGCTCCACTAAGAAGGATGAAGGTTCCAAACGATCGTCATGGCTAGGTCGCTGTTTCTTTAGAAAATAGTTTTTGGAAACACTGGTAAAATATTCAAATACTCACTGAAAGAGGTAGATTTGCACTGATACCTAGTATATCTTTGGTATGGTATTTACAAACAAAAATATTCACAAGCGCACGCGCAAACCTAGCACAAGCTCCTTCACAAGCGCAAACCTAAGAACATCCACATCGATCGACCACCATGCCTGGTAAAAGTCCATAAATAATATTAAAGTCATTATCAAAATACAGCATGGTTATTGACGACAACTTGCGTGGGGCACAACACAGGCCAGATGTCCCTGGTGGGTTAGCTTGCTGCACAATATGTGAATGAGGGAACTTTTGGAGGAATGCCAAAGGGCATTCCCCTGCACAAAAGTTAGCTTCATATCTCTTTGGTGCAATTATCCAGTCCCAGCCCAGTTCATCGAAGTCTACGGTTAAAGGGAATTTGCAGCATCGCGTTTCCTCTGAATTTTCGTCACAGCTTAGCCCAATAGTTCGTTTATGTCTTGGCTTTCCGGGCTTTAAGTTAACCTCAATTGTTGGGGTCTAAAATACAAAATATCCAATGAAGTTTTTACATAGTTAAAGGACATATTATTCTTAGAAATTGTAAAATTGTGAAAAAATAAGGAATAAATGGACACCTGTTTTGCTAACAACTGAATTCAAGAGCTTTCCAATGACAAGTACGCACTGTTGATATGATAATTGACTATTTTAACTATGGTATGTTTAAAGTAAGTTCCCACCAGGAGACTCCTTTAGAAAAACATATAGACTTAAATTAAGATACACTAATTAAATTCAGAGTTATATTATATACATAAAGAAACAATATTACGGATATTGATTAAGGACTTACCACATTAAATTGTATTTTAATGTTGATTAAATACAAGATAATAACATACTGAAAAGTTCGTTCCGAATATATTAAACCTAAAAAAATGCTTTATGGTTTTTAACTTAAATTATCTTTACACTTCTAGTTTTTAACTAAAATTTTAGTAAATTATTGAAAAAAATTATGAAAATCATGAGATTTCGTAAAGAGGCTGACGCTAAGATGCCCATCTACTGTGTGTATTTGGTACAATCATGCCCATCGCTTTTACGAAAGTAAAACAGTTCAAAATAGGGATGATACCTTTTTATTGACAGTGAAATATAAAATTATTTAACTGGATATTTCGAACACATATACAGTGTTCATCTTCTCCTTCTTCGGACATCGTCTTCGAAGTTATCTACATCGCTTATAAGATACTGAAACTTTTTTAGAAAGGCATTAAAAGTAATATGTTGCTAAAAAAATATGGTGGATATAAAATAGGATTTTTTGGATTGAAATTAAAAAAAAAAAACATTATTTCTTAGATTTGTGATGGAGGACGATTATATGCGGTTTTGTTGGCCTCAAGTGGCTATGTAATGCAAGAATGCGTTAATAGAGGCGATAGTTATATAAGCTAGACGTACATTGCATGCAGGTACGAACGTAAGAAATTTCTTCCGCTGGGACCCAATGACAAAATAAACAATTTTGTTTGATAATCTGAATAAGAAGTGTCAGGACATACCTAAAATTTAGGATTTGGAAGGGATGAGTTCCAGACCCTCTCTTAAGTCCCGAGACCTTCTCCTACATTTATACATGATTGCAAGTATATTTGGAACATTGCCAATCCAATGAGGTATTTTGATCGTTTGTGCGATAAAATTCTTTGGAAATTTTGAATGCCCTCTAAAAATGTCGATTTATCTTTTTTATAGAACAGGCAAATAATTTCTGATATAATTTTTGGTATAATTCGAAATTAGAGCTAGGGCTTAACTTAATGAAGCCCCAAGACTTATGCCATAGCTTGAAACTGTTCCATCTTTAGGTTTGATAGAAAGAAGATAATTTGCTTGTTAAAACCAACTATTTCCTAAATTTTGGTGTAATCTCAGTATCCTAAGTGGGAGCCATATCCCCCTCCCTGCAACCATTGTCTGCCATCGTTCCAGATCTGAAAAATTAAAAACATATTTTTCTGCCGACACACGTTAGTATTTAATAAAAAGCTACTAGATAAATAATAAAATCTGTATAGTTGGTAGTGTCGGTAACTCAAGAGAAAGCCGGTTTGAGGGAGCCTGTTTATTTGTGTATATTAATGCATTAGAGGTCTAAAACAAAATCAAGGGTGGTGGGCTTAGATGGTGGTGAATCAGTATCCTGGTCTTGGTTTCACGGGTTTGACCCAGAAATTAAACTTTGCATTAAATTTTTATTTTCAACGATGTATAAATTTTAAATTATGTAATACAAATTTTAATTTTTTTACTAAATTTAAATTGAGCAAAAAATAATTTTTGTTTGAGTGTATTGGGTAAAGGTTGCATGTTGAGAGACACGTGCAAATAGATAAAAACTGTGAATTTCGAGTTACAGGGGTAGGAGTCAAACAACCTGTCATCCAACCCCAAATGTTAGATATAAAAAAAGTGAAAAATCATTTTTTTTCTGAGACGTTACTGTCCTCAATTAAAACTTCGGATTAGAAAATACAGCATCTGATAATATAGAATGGATGCTAACATTTTTGTAATATGACGATTAAACACAAACAAACACATGTTGTAAAGGTTGAAAACATGACGGAAATAAACTTTGCTGAGTTTTTGTTTCAAACTAGGCTTTATGTTATTTAATTATGTAAATAATTTGTTTTCCAAGTTTAAGACTGAACCACAACGTATATCTATTTGAGTTTTTATTGTCTAGAAAGATGGAAAAAATATACACATTCGGTGGCAGTGTTTCATCGTTAAACACAAGATAAGATACAATACTTATACATGAAAAACTTGAATTGAGCAGCGGGAGAAATTTACTTTCAGCATTAAAAAAAATATAAAAGGATAATGAAAAAAATAAATAAAAAAATATATAAAAATAATAGACATAATAAATAAATATAAAAATATAAATAAAAAAATATAAAAGGATAACGAAAAAATAAAAATAAATAAATAAAAATAATAAATAATAAATAAATAAACATAAAAATATTAAAAAAAATAAAAAATATAAAAGGATAATGAAAAAAATAAAAAAAATAAAAAAATGAATAAATAAAAAAATATAAAAATAATAAAATTATAAAAATAATAAATAAATAAATATAAAATATAAATAAAAAAATAAAAAATATAAAAGGATAATAAAAAAAATAAAAAATATAAAAATAATAAAATAATAAATAAATAAATATAAATAAAAAAATAAAAAAATATAAAAGGATGAAGATTCTCCAGAGCTATTGATGGATCACAGAGAAATAATTGCCGACTTTTCAATTCTGGGGTCTTTCTTTACAGGGACAGGTAGCAATCCTGTCAGGCTTCTACCTTTAGCTCCTAATTTGCCCTACCTCGTGGTGCCTGAGATTGAACCCCAGGGCTCGAATTGCTAAGCAGAGATCAATCTACCACGCTACCACAGGATTAAATTTAAAAACGGCTACTAAAAAAGATGTTCGGATTGGGAGTAGGGAAGCTAGAGGACGATGGTATTGCACGCACCTGTGTTTTCTGTAAAAAAAAATGAAAATAATTTTGCATTTACACCCTACCCGTCGAAAAGCAAAACTTTGGTTTTAAAAGAGTAAATAAAAATGCAAAATTTACTGAGATAGAAGAAGGTATGGGGGGCACGGTCATGAGCCGTTTTTCTAAGAGTAGCAAAACTCAATGGACAAAAGGCTACATTGAATGAAAGTTTTTCCAATTTTCTCTGTCGTCTAACCCAACATCAACCCGTTTTTTTCAGCATCAAAGACTTGCGCAGCTTCCCTTCAGTTTTATTAAAACAAGCAATAAAGACGTAGATTTTTGACTATGGTCCTACGAGTCACTTAAGAATAGTTTTAACGTAGTAACTATGTTGGTACTCAATCTTAACGTTCAGTGAGTTCAAATGTCATTTCAAAACAATAAGAAACCTACATGACTAGAAAAATAGCCCTGAGGGCTTTAAGAATTCCTTCTAGTTTCTCCCTTCAGCAACGTGCCCTTTTTTGCCTTCTTTCAACCTCTTTTTAGTTGTATATGCCCTTTTTTAAGAGAATGACGACTGCTTCAATGCTTGTCGCAATAATTTTCAGTGGTACTTTTAATATTTCCAAAGAAGCTTTTTTATTCTAATTGAACGACCTTTGTTTTTCAGGAGTCGTCCTCAAACAGTTCGTGGTAACGAACTGTAGTAAGGAGCGACCCGGCTCAATAGTAACCAAAAATATAAAAAATTGAATTTTGATATCAATAACAACATCAAAAGAATCGCATTTTAATGCTGATCTTAAATATTTAAGTTTCATCAAGTTTAGTCATACCCATCAAAAGTTACGAGCCTGAGAAAATTTGCCTTATTTAGGAAAATAGGAGGAAAACCCCCCTAAAAGTTGCAGGATCTTAACGAAAATGACACCATCAGATTCAGCGTATCAGAGAACCCTACTGTAGAAGTTTCAAGCTCCTATCTACAAAAATGTGGAATTTTGTATTTTTTGCCAGAAGAAAAATCACGGGTGCGTGTTTATTTGTTTTTTTTTTCCCAGGGGTCATCGTATCGACCAAGTGGTCCTAGAATGTCGCAAGAGGGCTCATTTTAACGGAAGTGAAAAGTTCTAGTGCCCTTTTTAAGTGACCAAAAAAATTGGAGGGCATCTAGGCCCCCTCCCACGCTCATTTTTTTCCCCAAGTCAACGGATCAAAATTTTTAGATAGCCATTTTGTTCAGCATAGTCGAAAACCATAATAACTATGTTTTTGGGGATGACTTACTCCCCCACAATCCCTGGGGGAGGGGCTGCAAGTTACAAATTTTGACCAGTGTTTACATATAGTAATGGTTATTGGGAAGTGTACAGACGTTTTCAGGGGGATTTTATTTTGTTTGGGGGTGGGGCTGAGGAGAGGGGGCTATGTTGGAAGATCTTTCCTTGGAGGAATCTGTCATGGGGGAAGAAAAATTTAATGAAAAGGGCGCAGGATTCTCTAGCATTTCTATAACAAAACAATGAAAAATAAACATGAAAACGTTTTTTCAAATGAAAGGAAGAAGTAGCATTGAAACTTAAAACGAACAGAGATTATTACGCATATGAGGGGTTCTAAAAATACTTTAGCATAAAGAGCGAGGTATTTAGGAGGAGATAAATACCTTGCTCTTTATGCTAAAGTATTTTTAGTAATTTCAACTATTTATTATACGGCCTTTTTGATTCAGGGGTAATTCTTAAAGAATTGGGAGAAAACTTACGATTTAGTGTAAAGAACGAGGTATTAACGAGGGTACAAACCCCCTCATATACATAATACAAATTAAAGAATATAAAAGTTTGTTACGTAAGTTACTTCTTAAGTTACGTTTATTTTTTACTAATAAAAAAATTCGTTAAAAATTAAAATTTATGGTTGCTTTTTATGTAACCGAAAAATTGCATGCCAACTAGGCCTCCTTCCCCATCCCTTATTTCTCAAAATCGTGATCAAAACTAAGAGAAAGCCATTTAGCCAAAAAAGGAATTAATATGCAAATTTCATTTGAATAATTTATGTGTGGAGAGCCAAAATCAAACATGCATTAATTCAAAAACGTTCAGAAATTACATAAAAAAAGTTTTTTTAACTGAAAGTAAGGAGCGACATTAAAACTTAAAACGAACAGAAATTACTTCGTATATAAAAGAGGCTGCTTCCTCATCAACGCCCCGCTCTTTACGCTAAAGTTTGACTCTTTCTCTCAATTCTTCTTTTTAAAACAGTAAAAAACTTTAGCGTAAAGAGCGGGGCGTTGATGAGGAAGCAGCCTCTTTTATATGCGAAGTAATTTCTGTTCGTTTTGAGTTTTAATGTCGCTCCTTACTTTCAGTTAAAAAAACTAGTTTTTTTATGTAATTAAGAAAAAGGGACAAACAGTCAAACTTAAGCGTAAACAGTAAGGTATTGAGGAGGGGGTAATCCCTCCGTGTATAGTTAATTTACGTTCATTTCGTGTTTTAAGGTTGCTCTTTACTTTCAGTTGAAAAAGCCTGTTTTCAGAGCCAGATAACGGGCGATGGGCTCAATCGGATCTCTTGTTTGAAAGGGTCCCGCACCGGCATCAAAATGAACAATTTTTCATTTTGTTTTCAATTCATCGTAAAATTTTTGAATCTTCATCGAAATTATGAATAGATAGCACAAAGTTTTATATTAAGGGTAATGAAATGTTTATTTTCAGCAATAAGAAACTAAAAACTAACCGGCCCACCAAAAATCAAAACACATAATAAGTTTTAAGCTGAATGCTTCAAATAACATTTGCAACTTTTATATATCGATTAATGAAGTCTTTGAAAACTGGTATATATATATATATATATATATATATATATATATATATATATATATATATATATATATATATATATATATATATATATATATATATATATATATATATATATATATATATATATATATATATATATATATATATCTGCTTTTGAACAACCTCGTTCAACATGCAGCATGCCTCCAAAGCGCTTTCAAATGTTTTATTTGATCTTTTAAAACCTTCATCAGCACGGACGTAATTAGCTATGGGTCATGGGAAGGGGGACTGCCCCCTCCAGACCTCAATTTGCCCTTCCCCCAGACCTTAGTTTGCCCCCCAGCTGAAATTTTGATTTCTGCAAAAACAATCTTGTCAAGATTAAGATAATCCTGCATAATTCAAGTATCCAGACAAACAGGTCAGTTTTTCTTTGGTATATCTTAGCCCTTATGGTACTATACAAGGCCGTATCTATGGGGGTAGGGGTGGGTTTGAACCTCCCCGAAGTGTTCGTCGGACTCGTAAAAACGTAACAAAAATGGATATAAAACTTTTTTATGCGCTTTTTGAGTTGTTTTTTTGTATATGACAACCCCCTCCCCCGAAAATTTTTTTTTGTGTAAAACATTCCCAGAAAAAAATTCCTAGATACGGCCCTAGTACTACATGGCTCATTTTTTCATTTTTCAACTGTCATTTTCACTTGATTTGGAAAAATTGGCTCCAACTTTGCCCACGGAACAGTGCCGACGGCACTGTTCATCAGTGGGATAATAAGCATGGAAATTTCCTCGCCTCATTCTATCCTCGCCTCATTCTATTTCCTCGCCTCATTCTATTGTTTGAAGCTACAATTACTTGATGATAGATGGGGTAAGCTTTCAGGTTGACTGTCGTAATTCAGATGGCGATATGTGATACAGCAGGGATTTTACAACAAAGTGACAAAAAAAATACGTTTCTTTTATCGTAAAAAAATAATGTTGACGAACAGTTCCTGATACAAAAAAAAAGAAAAAAAAATATTGTTTAGCCTTCAAAGGGTGACATACCCAAATTACATCTATAAATCTGAAAATTTTAACCTTATCTCTATTATTCCTGCTCAGGGCTTGTGAACATAAGAAATTGACTGGCCATCATTAAATTTCCCTTCTCCGGCCTTTTGACCCTACTCAAAGTACTTATATACCAAGAAGTAGCGTTTCTTTGAAAAACAAATCACGGATCTTACTTAATCTAATCGTGTTTTTTACTCTTAAAAAGGGCACTAGAACTTTCAATCCCAATTAAATGGGTTCTCTCGCAAGCTTCTACGACCATCCCTTCTATACGAAGTGGCCGGAGGAAAAAGTAAACACATGGAAGCCTAAGTGTTCTTTACTAAATGCGCCCGGCAAAGTGAGCTCTGATTAAAAAGAAGATATAAAGCATTTTAAGAAAAATAAGAATTCCTAATTAATTCGAGACTCAAGTGAAAAGCACCAACACAGAATAGACGAGTCGATCGAGCGTTGGTTTTATGTTGTGTTCATTAATTCGCCTTGGACAAAAGTTTCACATAGTGAGTTTTGGACTACCTTTGTTTTCTTTGCCTTTATTTTGATTCGTTGACCATTAAATAGGCCAGCTATAAACGTATTGTATGGTTCTATTAGCTCCCCGGGCCACCAATGACCTTGAATCCCAAATATACCTTTAATCTTATTTCAAATTCAAATGAAATGCCTAATATAATCTTCAGTTAAGCTCAAATGCAAACCTTATTTTCTGTTTTGTTGACCACTAAATTAGTCAGTTATAAACACAATGATATAGCTGTTTCAGCTCTCTAGCATGAAAGTCTTTAAAGTATCTTGAGACCATCGGGGAGTAATTTAAATATTAAATACCCCCTCACGTCAAATTCGATTCAAAATGTAAAAAAATAGCTAATTTCCCTCAGATACAAGCCTATCATTTAATTTCATTGGCCATTAAATCGGCCAGTTTGAAATATAATAATGTAGTTCTATTAGGTCTCCAACACCAAGTTCTTTCAGGCATGTCGAGGTCTTTGAATACTAAATATATCACTAATCTTATATCAAGTTCGATTCAAATGCCTAACAGAATCTTAAATTCCTCTCAGATACAAACCTTATGTTTTGTTTTATTGGCCATTAAATGGGAAATAACGGCAGCCAAATGAACAACCACAGGTGGCCTATATTTATGCTAAAGAATTCTTTTGTGTTTAATTAGCCTTGCGTGCAGATTAGCTCAATTCTAGATTTATTGGATTAAGGTCGAGTTCACTGGGATATTAAACGAAGAGCGTGCTAGAAAAGTAATGTACTGTTCCTTCCAATCTGTTCCTAGCAATAATGGTTGCAGGGAAGGATACAGGGGATGGTTTAGGGGACAGGTGCTCCCCCAGAATGCAAAAATTACAATAAAAACAGGATTTGAGGAGCGAAAATGCTGATGATGGATCCAAATTGTTATTTGTGCCCCCCCCCCCTCTCAAAATATTCTGTGTCCGCCCTGGACGGCTGCAGTAGTAGCTGTAACAAAGTAAAGAGCAAATCCTTGCCTCTAACAACCAAAACTTAAGAAGAGGGATTAAAAACAAACTATCAAGTGTCAAATATTTTCTATTTAAAAGAATTTTGAAAACAGAGATTTGGGCTTAATTGAACAGTAATTCGTAATTAAGAGAAGTGGTTCTTGTACATTTTTCATTCAAAGAAGCCTTTTACCCCTCAAAATTGAAGCCCTATTGAAAAAAAAGTTGAGCATTGAAATTGCAGTTCCTTGAAAACCTTAACCGAAGTTTTAGAGTGCCCCACTTCGAGAAACATTCTTTGTGGGGGACGAGAAAGTCCCCCACTCAAGGAAATTAAATTTTTGCATGAGTAGCACTGATATGGCTGTGACTTTTACATGGTCTCACGAATGACCGTACCGAACCAGTGGTCATGGAATATCGGGAGAAATCTCATTTGAAAGGAAATGCTAATATTTAGATAAATTTCTAGTAAATATTGAGCAACAAGAAGTGATATATCGCAACAGAAACTCTAAAAAACAGAAGTGTGATAATAATATTAAAAAACGATTGGATACTTTTACAAAAAGGGGAAAACCCTTCAAAAAGGAGAGGGGGAAAGATATTGATGCAAATCAAATCATCAAACTTAGAATGCCTAATAGCCTCAGCTTATATCGGGTGTTTCCAGTTTTTGCATGCCACCTAAATTATTCAAGCTAGTAAAATGAAATTATTGCGGAAGAATTTTGGAACCATGAGAATGCAATATAGGCCAGGAAAAAAAAAATTAAGATTTGTGTGTTATTGTGCCGGAAATCCAAGGAAGTAGATAAAACAAGAGCATTTATTAGAATTTTTTTGTTTGAACTAGTAAAACCGGGTTCTGTTTAGGCTAGGTTAAAAAGACTGTAAGGTGTCGTTAGGTACTGGTAAAACCATTGTAAAACATTGGTTTTTGCAACAAATTTACAGATATAGTCTTTATCGACAGAGAAAAATACTTGTACATTACTATACATTAATCTCAGATCTATACCGGTTAGATTTTTTTTTTTTTTGAATGATAAAAAATTGTTGATATATATATAAAAAATGATGGATGAAGCTGAATGTGTAGCTATCGCACGATAGCAAATTGGTCTTCTTGAGTTGAAACATTAAAAGCATAGAATTGCAGCAAAATAACATACCGAAAATTTGCGAATGTTATCCTTCATAAAATTTTGTGAAAACAACAGGTCAAGCAATTTCGCTTATTTATTGCTAAACAAAGGTGAGCGACAAATTTTTATCAGATATTTTTGTACTGATTTTAAATCTATTTCAATGCCTTTTCAAGCTCCTTCTCCTAATTATGGTGATTTTTTTACTTTCCTTTTACGGAAACTAAAATTTCCAACAAAAACTTCACAAATTATTAAAAAAAATTCAAGACCAATTTTGCTCCAGAAAATAATATCAGAATCAGAAAGTGATATCAACGATATGCTAGTGTGTAGTCAATTATTTGTAATTTCTGCTTTCAATGACAACAGAAAAAGGTTAAACCCAAAATGGTCATGTCCCTTCAACGGTTTGAATAATATTTCGTCTTTGCTTTTGTTTGTTTTTGTGTTTTTACTAAGGTTCGTTTTTAATTAGGAGTTTACAAAAAAAAATATGTTTGTTAGTTACAATAATCAGAAGTTTATCATCAGGCATCTACGCAAGAAGGCCTCCAGGCCCACAGCCCAGAAATCTCATGACTTTTACAGTTCACCCATGGTTTCTGATAAACTTTAATAATTAGCCTATGTTTTGTTGAATCCCTCTATCTCGCAACAAATCCCTTTGTACATACCTGCTCTCCATCATCTGATTTTCCTTACATACTTTTCTTATGAATTCATCAATGTTCAATCAATTGTTGTACAATGTATACACCCAGGGTTGCCACCCGGTAACAAAAAATCGCTAGGTTTTAATGATGTTCTGCTTGATTTAGTGATTTTCTTTGATAATCTAGCGATGATTGTGCAAATTTAGCGATTTTTCGTTTAGGTAACATTAAAAATCACTAGAAATAGTAATAAATCACTAGAGTTGGCAACGTGCATACACCTTCTTGTCTCATGATATTTACTAATTCACAGATTAAGCCATCTATGTTAAGCAGTAGCATTATCATGAATGCAATGGAAACTGCTACCTAGCTAAGCCTAAGCCTCATAGTAGCAAAACTTAAAAGACGCGTTTTCAAAGAAACATTTTTGAGAGAAAAATTGTTAGGTTAGAGTTTATTTGGAAATGACCCAGAACCATACCCAGGATGCTTATTCGGGAGGGGTGCTACATAAAAGCTTACAAAAGTAAATTAAAATGTGTTTTATTCAGTTTGATCACGTCTTTACGGGAGGGGTCCAAACCCCCTAGCCTCTCCCTCGAATACGGCGTTGCTCGTATCATATTTTATTTTAGAACCCGGATGTTCTTCTTATGGCTGTTTAATTAGGTTTCAAACTAACTATAATCTTCTAACTATTTTCAGGGGTGCATCTCCCTCATTTTAATTTTTTTAGGGGGGCAGAGGGATTCATATCCAGATAGTCAAGGGATGTGTACTGTATAATATTGTTTTCAAATTATTGAGGGGCAACTGCCTCAAACCCCTTTTCCCCCAAACAACGCTCTACATACTTTCGGCATCAAAAGATAAAGAAGCTAAAATATTAGTCATTAGCAGAACTGTTTGTAAGTCTATCATCAATACAAATTCTATTATAATACCCAACTGCTCTTTCTTCTTATTCATGTATCAGCTTCTTTCTTCAAGTTTTTTTTTTATTAAAATTGAAAAGAATAAAAAGCTAAAATGCTGAGTGTTAGCAACACTGATTGTATTTCAATCATACAATACAGATATCTAAATCACGGACGGTGGAGATGATATTTAATGCTTCGTAGGCCACCACATTTTATTTTAACGTTTAAAGGTTCTTCACCTTCCCTTTTCTGAAGTTTCTTTTAGATTAATTATTTCTTCTAGTTATTTTTTTCCTAATTCGACTACTAAAAACGTCAAAATAGTGATTGTTGGCAACAATGTTTGTAATTCAGTCATCAATGCGTATACACCTAAATCACTTTTCACGGAGTGATATTTAATACTACACGACTCGTTTTATTTTTTATCCCCAACTGTTTCTTCTTCTTATTCATCGGTCTACTTTTATTTCAAATTATTTTTTTTTATAATTGAAACATTTAAAAAGCTACAATGATGGCTGTTAGCAACACTTCTTGTAATTATATTGTCGATGCAGATGTAAAAATCACGGCCCGTGGAGATAATATATAATGTTTAGCACCATATTTCGTTTTACACAACTAAGCAGTCTTCTTCTTTTTCTTCAATTATTCCTTTTAGTTCTTTCATAATTAGCATACTAAAAGCGCGAAAATACAGGATATTGGCAACACTGTCTGTAAATCAAAAAATATAAATCACCTTTCACGGAGCCGGTATTGAACAATTTGGACGGAATCTCATGTCGTTTCTTTATTTTTTTTTCTCTTTACTCGTTCGTCAACCTCTTCCTTCATGTTGATTTGTTCATAATTAAAAATATCAAAAAGCAAAAAAAAGATTGATTGTTAGTAACACTTTTGTTATGCAATCATCCTTACAAATATCTAACTGACGGGTCATAGAGATGATATTTAATGCTTTACATCTGGTCTCATACTCAACCCCCATTTTCTTTTTATTCATTTCCCAAACTCTAGTTACTTTTTCCGTTGAAAACATTAGAAAGCTAAAAATAGTGATTTTTACCGACACTGCTTGTAATTCAATCATCGATAAGGATATCTAAACCACGGGTCATGGAGATGATATTTAATACGCGGCACCAAATGTCGTTTCCTAGCAATCAAAATAAAAAGGTTACTACCGTGGAGCTGTCCATCTCATCTGTGATCACCAGGTGGTTTCCATCTGAGGTTTTCACAAAAATTCCATGATTGGTATTGGGGTTCCTGAACCAAGTACTCACGATTTCACGAACATCAACACTAATCCAGCCTCCGTGGTGAAGTAGATCTACTTTTATTTCTTTGGCGCGTTTGGAAACGGGGGATTCCCCTTCAACAGCTCTTAACACCTAAAACACCAAAATCCCATTTATTTCTTGTTCTTCAGCAATAGTACTATCCGCAAGGATTCGCCCTCAGAGGTGGAAGTAGTATTTTTTTCAAGGGATGATGGGGACAGAGTCGTTCCTAGCACAGTGGTTGGGTAATTATCCACTGATCCGATTTTTCACTCTGATTCGTTTTTTTTTGCTCATATTTGAGTGGGGATGGGGCGTTGTAATTAATGTTTCCCCTGGCATCACCAGCCCTAGCAACGGCTCTGGGTGTGGATAATTTATCAAACAAAATAAAAATGCCAGAAAAGCATATTATTTGTTTTTTTTTTATTTTAGCCTTGATGTGTATATATTTTGTATTATATAGACCCTTATGAATATATATATTTTTCTTACTTTAGCTTCCCCAACAATTGTTGTAACCCACTTTTTGTGGTGATTATATTTGTCTCATTAAAAGGGATAAAATGTGTGGTTATAATGATGTGCCTGTCAATCCTAAAAGAGGCTGTGGCCCCCCTCTTATTTGAAGTATTTTTTCCCTTTAAATCTGATTTTATTATCTGTTTTAATTTCTGTTGTTGTAGATTACATTCGTTAGGTTAGGTTATTATACGTTTTAATCCTATTTTTTGTAGATTACATTCCTTCATTTATACTAATCTCTTTTTGTTTAAGTTTGAATTTTTTTTATTTGATTACTGCCCATTTTATTATCACTCTTTACTTTTCTTTAAAAAAAAAATTTCAAAATGTCTTATTTTTTCAAATAAAATCTCTCAATGCTATTTTCGAATTGGGAAAAATAGAAAGATTGATATTAAAGTTTTAATTTTTATCAATTTTTATCAAATTTTTTCCAATTTTACCGATTGTTCAGAATGCAATCCATATATATTTCACGAAATTGAGGCATTTTTCAAAATAGAATTCAAATTCAAAATTCCAAACAATTGAAACAGAAAAAGGAAAACGAGCATAATACGCTGTGAATGCAATCTGTTCCACCCAAGAGGGCACCGCACCAGTCTCGAATACACCGCAGTCTCGAATAGCGAAATAAGGAATCATTATGACCTATTAGAAAAACTTTTCGTCAATTAACGTTTATTCAAGTTTCACTTTGAATAATTTTATTTCTGCATTAGGCTATTATTATTGTCTGCATCTATAAAAAAAGGAAATATAGATATATTTAGTTAGTTATCAAAATATATCCAATTTCTCATGACAGGTACTCAGTATTACGGAAATTACAAAAAGGAGTACACAAAGGTTAATAGTTTCGGAAATACTGATGTAGATAATGACGTGCCTGACACCGTAAGAGGGGCCGTGGTGCCACTCTTGTTTGAAGTATTTTCTGTTCCTTTAAACAATGACTTTATTATCAATTTGAGTTCCCGTTTTTTTTTTGTAGATACCATTCTTTCATTTATACGAATCTCTTTTTGTTTTAAGTTTAAATTTTTTTTTATTTGATTTCTGCCAATTTTAGCATGACTCTTTACTTTTCTTACAGAAATGTTTTCAAAATGTCTTTTTTTCAAATAAAATCAGTCAATACTATGTTCGAAACGGAAAAAAAAACTGAAAGATGTATACTGAAATTTTAATTTTTACCAATTAAATTCTACCATTTACAAATTATAAATAATTCTTACCAAAAAGGTCGTCTTTGTATCCTACGGACCAGATTCTCCTAGAATACAATCCGTATATACCTGATTTGAAGCATTTTTTGAATCAAAGTTCAAATTAATTCAAACACAAAACTGAAAATGAGCATAATACACTTTCAGTACAATCTGTTCCGCCCAAGAGGGCTGAAGCCCTGAGAACTGGCAGTTACATCCACAAGCTCTAATAGGGAAACCAGGATATATATATATATATATATATATATATATATATATATATATATATATATATATATATATATATATATATATATATATATATATATATATATATATACTTATATATATATATATATATATATATATATATATATATATATATATATATATATATATATATATATATATATATATATATATATATATATATATATATATATATATATATATATATATATATATATCTATATATATATATATATCTATATATATAAAAATAAGTTGTCTGTCTGTGTGTCTGTCTGTGGATCAGGTGACGTCATGTTTCTGTGTCGGCTGACGTCATGAAGTTAGTTGTCGTCATTTTTGCTATATGTTCACGTAGAAATCTATTAATGTTTAAGTTTAAAATGACTGATGAACTTACAATGGCAAAAGCCGATGAAGATGCTCAAAGAGTCTATGCCAAAAAACTTGCTGCTGATAGAGAAAGTCAGAAAAGAAAGCGTGCCGAGGAATCAAAAGAACAGCAAGGAAACAGGCTTGAGGCTAAAGAACGCAAAACCGCGCAGTTAGATGAAGATCCACCTGGACAGCGAGAGTCAAAACATATCAAAACTGAAAATGATAGCGATGATGATTGGGTTTGGGATTTTGACTTGGATAAGGTCATCAATGCCTACCAGATTTTAGTTAAAAAAACAAAGGTTCGGCGATATGTATTTCATAGTGAAGCTGAAAAATAAAGAAGAAAAAGAAAACTGAAAAAAGAAAAAATGTAAAAAACTAAAAAATACTAAAAAGAAAAAACACTCAAAGAGAAATTACAGACCGGGACACAAATGACGACCGGGACAGAGGGAATATAAATAACGACCGGGACACTCAAAGAGAAATTACAGACTGGGATACCGGGACACAAATGACGGCCGGGACACAGGGAATATAAATGACGACCAGGACACAGGTATTTAAGAATATCGTTCAAAGACAAATTTTTAATTGTAAGAAGACCGTTGAAAGAGAAATTTCTAATTGTAAAATGACTGAAGAACCTACAATGGCAACGGTACCACCATCGAAGTAGATAACCAGTGGGTTGTTCCATATTCCCCATTAGTGCGAAACGTCAACCCCAAGTCAAATTCGTGCATTGTTTGGCATCATTTTAACAACTTGCTCTCCATCAGCTCCTACAGAGTTATGGGAAAAATATAAGTCAAAAATGTCCGAAGATATACTCCATCGAAAACAGTTAGAGACGTCAGATATGACTTTTGATTTTACATCAGAAATTTATAAATACACTTTAGTTATTATAGAAGATTTGTGCGTACGTATGGCAAACAAACCTCTTCAGGATTTGGGAATGCCTTCACCTAACCGTATCGCTGCTGTTTCGACATGTGTAGAATTGGATCGTGAAAAAAGTTACAGTACGAATGATCTATTGTCGTATGTACAAAATAACATTTCCAAGTTAACGTCGGAACAAAAAGACATTTATGATACGATAGACTCAATTTCAGGACGTATACAACTACCTGCTGATTTCTGTAATTTAGTGACGTCCAAAAATGAATTGATTGAAAAAGTATTTCCGAATATTCTAAAAAATTATAAAAACAATAAATGGCTAAGTGAAAGAGCGATTCTCGCACCCAAAAATATAGACGTCCACGAAATCAACAATATTGTTTTGACCAAGATTCGAGACCAGGCAGTCCTTTACAAGTCAGTCGACACAGTTTTTGGAACCAAATGAAGCGGTTAATTATCCATCTGAATTTTTAAATTCCATAGATCTTTCAGGGTTTCCACCACACGTGCTACAACTAAAAATAGGCGTACCAATAATACTTTTAAGAAATATCAACCCACCAAAGCTTTGCAATGGCACGCGACTTGCCGTAAAAAACAATGGAAAACCTAATAGAGGCCACAATCTTGACAGGGCCTTTTGAGGGTGAGGCTGTTCTTATTCCTCGCATTCCCATGATTCCAACGGATCTGCCTTTTCAATTTAAAAGATTGCAATTCCCAATTCGATTAGCATTTGCTATCACCATTAACAAAGCTCAAGGTCAATCATTAGAAAAATGTGGTATAGATCTTAATACTGATTGTTTTTCCCATGGACAATTGTGCGTTGCATGTTCGAGGGTCGGTAAACCTGACAATCTATTTATATGCAGCGACAATTGGACAGCGAAAAATGTTGTATATTCGCAAGTTTTACGCAGTTAATTTGTATTGTATCTATCTATCTATCTATCTATATAAAAACGAGTTGTGTGTATGCATGTTTGTTTGTTTGTAAAAAGAGCGTTTGCGTATGACGTCATTATTAGTACATACGGCTTTGTATATGCACAGACAATGGGAAATCCAAGAATGTTGTATATTCGCAATTTTTACGTAGTTTAACTCCTGCAGACGAAATGAATGCTTGCCTGAAAAATTCTAATTTATGGGCACACGTAAAAATATTAAAATTAACTACAAATATGCGTGTCCGATTGCAAAACGATGACTCTGGTCAAACATTTTCAGATCAATTGCTGGCAATTGGAAACGGAAAGCTCCCAGTAGTGGGAAAGCCAAAAATGTTGTATATTCGCAATTTTTACGTAGTTTGAAACACATATATAAATCTATCTATATTCACAGGTGGGACACAGGGACACAACTACAATGGCGCGTAACTAATATGGCGCGTAACGACTTACGCGCGCGGGGAGGGCTTGGGGGGGCGCGAAGCGCCCCACCAACTAGGTGTTGGGGTGGCGCGAAGCGCCACCCCAACAGCTAGTATATATATATATATATATATATATATATATATATATATATATATATATATATATATATATATATATATATATATATATATATATATATATATATATATATATATATATATATATATATATATATATATATATATATATATATATATATATATATATATATATATATGTATATATATATATATATATATATATATATATATATATATATATATATATATATATATATATATATATATATATATATATATATATATATGTATATGCATATATATATATATATATATATATATATATATATATATATATATATATATATATATATATATATATATATATATATATATATATATATATATATATACATATATGCATATATATCTATATATATAAAAATAAGTTGTCTGTCTGTCTGTCGAGTGACGTCATTATATGACGTCTTAATTATTTCATCATATACCAATTCAAAAACAAATGTATTCAAGCCGAAGTAGCTGAGTTGGTAAAGCGTTATGTTCCAGGTTCCAGGTCTGAGAGGTTCCAGGTTCGAACCTTGGCATTAGCATTAATACAAAAGAAGAAAAAAAACTAAAAGAGGTAAATACTACAAAAAAAAACTAAAAAGAAAATACTAAAAAAACTAAAAAAGCTAAAAAACTAAAAAAATAAAAAAATGTAAAAAACTAAAAATAAAAAAAATAAAAAATAAAAATAAACTAAAAAAATTAAAAACTGAAAAAGAAAAAAAACTAAAAAAAGGAAACAACTGAAAAATAAAGGAGAAAAAAAAACTAAAAACCGGGACATAGGGAATATAAATGACGACCGGGACACTCAAAGAGAAATTACAGACTGGGACACTGGGACACAAATAACGACCGGGAGATATAAATGACGACCGGGACACTCAAAGATAAATTACAGACCGGGACACCGGGATACAAATGACGACCGGGACACCGGGACACAGGGAATATAAATGACGAGCGGGACGCTCAAAGAGAAATTACAGACTGGGACACAAATGACGACCGAGATACTGGGAATATAAATGACGACCGGGACACAGGGACACAACTACAAGGGGGATGCCGGGGGCACAGGGGGATATATAAATGACGACGGGGACACAGGGAATGTTCGATTAGCAATCACCATCAACAAAGCTCAAGGGCAATCATTAGAATAATCAGGTATAGATCTGGATACGGATTGTTTTTCCCATGGACAATTTTATGTTGCATGTTCAAGAGTTGGTAAACCTGACAATATTTTTATATGCACAGACAATGGGACATCGAAGAATGTCGTATATTCGCAAGTTTTACGTAGCTAAAAAGATATATAATATCTCTCTATATTCACAGGTGGGACACAGGGACACAACTACAATGGCGCGTAACTAATATTGCGCGTAACGACTTACGCACGCGGGGGGGGGGGGGGGCTATATATATATATATATATATATATATACATATATATATATATATATATATATATATATATATATATATATATATATATATATATATATATATATATATATTATTTATTTATTATTTATATATATTATATATATATATATATATATATATATATATATATATATATATATATATATATATATATATATATATATATATATATATATATATATATATATATATATATATATATATATATATATATATATATATATATATATATATATATATATATATATATATATATATATATATATATATATATATATATATATATATATATATAAATGTTTAAATCTTTGCCAATCAATACACAAGTCAAATTTCAATCATGGAGTTCAAGATCTTTTGAAAAGCAGTCCAAAAATATCTTATTTTAGCCAATCGAGGCATTTTTTGGGTAAGACTTCAAATCAAAATTCAAAGTAGCTCAAACTCGAACCCGAAAATGCTCATACTTCGTTTTAATTTCGGCATGATTTCGCATTATGGCCGTTAGGTTGCAAAACTCACCTTATCATGATGTTGACGAGTTTTGCAAGAGAGACAATAGAGTTTTCCCATAAAATGATTTTACGTTGTGTATCTCTTTTCTTACTTCGTTGATCTGAATGCAAAATAATATCGAAATATTGAAATCGGAGAAACTTCTATTATACAGGCATATGCGCGTGATTTTTTCCAAGGGTAGAGGAAGGGGGAGGAATTCTAGGAGAAAGAAAAAATTTATGAAGTTTAAAAACTGTAAACCTAGATACAAAACTTTAAAATTATAGGGGAAAGAGGCATCGCAGATGCAATTCCAAGGCAGTTACATGATGACTCCAGGGAAAAGAGACATCTGCAGATTCAATTCCAGGGCAGTTACATGATGACTCCAGGGAAAATAGACATCGGCAGATGCAATTCCAGGGCAGTTACACGATGACTTCAGACCCGTTGAGATAAAAAATCATGAAAATATGTTCAATTCACTATAATTGAATGGTAGGTTTTTTTTTTAAATAGTTTTCTTAAACTCAAATTAATTAAAATAAAATATTGGTAGCAAGACTATTTGAAAACAATTCCACGCAGTTGCAGCGGATCAAAGAATTAAGCCGAGTGTCCGAATGTTGACTAAAATTTAATTTAAGATCCAGGATTGAAGTCTTTAGATAATTCGAGGGGGATGGCATCCCCAGCCGTTTTAACTTTTATTTATCCAATTACAGTGATTCTTGTTCGTTTATGAGTTTGGCTTACAGTGTAATGCTATTGATGAATTAAAAGGTTTCAATAATACGGTTAAATTTTTCTATGAAAAAATTGAAAAGGAGATATTATAGAGTTTTCAATATTTGCCGATTAATCCACTGGTCGATTATAGATCTTGTGGCCAAGAATATTTTAGAATACAATTCATAAACATTTGATATTAGAAAATCGAGACATTTTTTATTCAGAGCTTAATTACGGAAAATTCAACGTAATTCAAACTCAAAATTTAAAATGAAGATAATGCGTTCTGAATTGGGAAGGTTAGTATGCTGTTGTCTTATTGCTTTTTGATTGCGAAATTTACCGAATCATAATGTAGATAAGTTTTGCAAGAGACACAATACTTTCCGAAAATCATTCTACGTTGTTTTTCTGTTTTCTGTTTTAGCCTAATTAAGCCCTGGTTTGGAGATAGGTGATTGAGAAGCATATCTATTCTATTTGTCGCAGATGCATACACACATAGATATTTTTGAGGAGGGGTGAAATTTTAGGGTGGAAGAAAAACTTTGAAAAAATGCCAAAGACGAAATTGCGAAAATTTCTTGGGAGAGTTTAAAGAAGGAGGCTTTTAATAGATTGAAATGTAGGAGGGGTGTGCGTAGCTATTGTTGGCATCAGGCAGCTTGGTAATATAGTGAGTTGTCAGTAGTAAGTACTAATTTGGAGATACAGTCAACGTGAAGCATATCTGTTTTATTAATTGCAGAAGCATAGACGCCAAATTATTTTCGGGAGGGGTGGAATTCTAGGATGGAGGAAGAAAATTCAAAAATGAGATTGTGAAAGCTACTTGGGAGGGTTTAAAAAGGGAGATTTTTAACAGATTGAAATGGAGGAGGAGCGTGCAAATATTTTGTTAGCCTCAGGTGGCTTAGTAATATAGCAAGTTGTTAGTAGTAACCACTAGTTTTTGAGATACAGTGATCGTGAAGCATATCTGTTTTATTAATCGCAGAAGCATACACGCCGAATTATTTTCAGGGGGGGTGAAATTCTAGGACGGAGGAAAAAATTCCAAAAACAAAATTCCGGAAGCTTCTTGGGAGGGTTTAAAGAGGGATGTTTTTGATAGATTGAGATGAAGGAGGAGCATGCATAGCTTTTGTTGGCCTCAGGCGGCTTGGTAATATAGTGAGTTTTAGTAAGCATTAGTTTGGAGATACAGTGATTCAGAAGCATATCTGTTTTATTAATTGCAGAAGCACACATGCCGAATTGTTTTCAGGAGGGGTGAAATTCTAGGACAGAGGAAACAATTCCAAAAACAAAATTCCGGAAGCTTCTTGGGAGGGTTTAAAGAGGGATGTTTTTGATAGATTGAGATGAAGGAGGAGCATGCATAGCTTTTGTTGGCCTCAGGCGGCTTGGTAATATAGTGAGTTGTAGTAAGCATTAGTTTGGAGATACAGTGATTCAGAAGCATATCTGTTTTATTAATTGCAGAAGGACACATGCCGAATTGTTTTCAGGAGGGGTGAAATTCTAGGACGGAGGAAAAAATTCCAAAAACAAAATTCCGAAACCTTCTTGGGAGGGTTTAAAAACGGAAACTCTTAATAGATTGAGATGAAGGAGGAGTGTACTTAGCTTTAGCTGGCCTCAGCCGGCTTGGTGCTGCAGTGACTTGTTAGTAGGAAGTGCTGGTTTAGAGATACAGTGATTGAGAAGCATGTCTATTTTATTTATTCCAGAAGCATAAACGCAGAATTATTTTTGAGGAAGGGTGGAATTCTAGGACGGAGGAAAAACCTTTGAAAAAATTCTAAAGACGAAATTGCAAGAGCTCCTTGAAAAGGCTCAAAAAGGGAGGCTTTTAATAGGTTGAGATGGAGGAGGAGCGTGCTTAGCTTTAGATGGCCTCAGGCGGCTTGGTTCTGCAATGAGTCATTAGTAGAAAGTGCTCGTTTGGAGATACAATGATTGAGAAGTATATATATTTTATTTATTGCAGAAGCATACACACAGAATTTGTTTTGAGTAGGGGGTGAAATTCTAGGGTGGAGAAAAAAGTTTCGAAAAGATTCGAAGATCAACATTGTAAAATATTCTGTAGGCGGATTTAAAGAGGGAGGTTTCAAAAGATTGACATGGAAAAGGAGCATGCGTAGCTTTTTTTGTCTCAGTCGGCTTGATGCCGCAGTGAGTTTTTAGTAGTAGTATTATCAAAAGTACGACTAACGTCCTATTGCTAACTTTTAATGCTGAATTCAAAACTTGTAATCAGGTTGTTTGTAACTCCCAAAGTTTTTGGAAGATAATTTATAGATATTTTTTGGCTGAATTCTTACTGCTTCAAAACGTCAACACAAGAAAAAAGAATTAGGCTAGACTTCTTTAGCAACAGATCCTTCCCTGGGAAGCAATAAGACATTTAAAACATGTATCAAAGAAGTAAACTGCAAAATGCTCCCTTTTAAATCCTGGTGAAAACAAAACTCCTGGTAGGAATCCTCCCCATAAGAAAATTTTCTGGTGGTGTTCTTGATTTACAACTTTTGAAGGATCTATTCAGGGATTATCCGGGAAGAAAAGTGGTTGCGTCATTCAACTGGAGAAAGACCGAAAAAAAAAATTTAAAGATCA
Source organism: Artemia franciscana (assembly GCF_032884065.1). Taxonomy (NCBI): domain Eukaryota; kingdom Metazoa; phylum Arthropoda; class Branchiopoda; order Anostraca; family Artemiidae; genus Artemia; species Artemia franciscana. Next base: position 50,608,658 of record NC_088871.1, on the reverse strand, counting down.
ATGACATTTTGCAACTATCTATTCTATCCACCTATCCACAGATATGCATTCCAAAGTCTAGAAAAAGGAATTGCCAAGAGAAGATGACAGTGAACACCCATACACTTTACCAGAAAGTGATTTTTTTTTGGTATTTCTAGGAGTGTTTTCTAAGAAACCATAGGAAAGGTTAAAGGAGTCGTTCAAAACTGAAAGCGTGTGGAATTCATATTTGCAATGAGATTATTTTGGACTCCCGAAATATATATTGGAATTTGCCCCAATTTTAATATTTGAACAAGGAAAAATTAAAAATTCATTTCGTGATAACAGACGGGATCTAAAAAAGGAGAAATTCTATCTTGAAAATTTGACTAAACTAAAAAGTTAATTTTTTGTAAATTCAAGCAACCTTTCTTTGCCAAAAATAAAAAATCAAAAAAATGCATGTCGTAACCAAAATGGAACATTACTTTAAAACAACTGTGTTTCTTAGTGCAAAAATAATTTTGAGCAACTAAAATTTAACGCAATTTCTTTTCAGTCATTTTTGAGTAGCCCTTAGAGACGAAGTTTATGAGAAAATGACCTGAAACCCACTATTTGAATTAAAAATTATCTTTGGAAAAAGATCATCGAATATAGGCCACATCATTGCCTGGATAATGGAAAATTCACTTTATGATTATTGAGTGTTTCTAGTCGAGCCAAGAGATGACAACCCATATGTCCGGACAGACTTTTACGTCGCATAGAACTTCAGAAGTAGGCTGTGTCTGAAGAAGTCTAGTGAAAAGCTGTAAGGTGACACCATCTATACTGCAGATAATTTTTTTTACCTTGACCCTTTCATAACTTCAAATGGGGGGTTTTGGAGAGGGCAACATTGTAGCACAGATTGCACATATTCCAGGATATTCCATCATATTCCAGCATGGATTGAGCGCATTCATAAAAATGAAGAAGTCCGTTTTGAGAAGGCATGAAAAACAACTTGAAAATTAAGAAGATAGTTTATTAGGCAATTGCCCGATCTACTGTGTTGCACACTTGTCAGACCTGGCCTCCAAGGGCTGAAAAACCAGGTCCCTTGAAGAATTTTGTCTTCACAGCATATAAATTCTAAGTCCCATTTAATGGTCTCGGACATCAAACCCTGAAACTCTAAGGTACTACGCCCAAAAATCCCTCCTTACGGGAACTATAAAAAAGGCGACTGAAATTCCTTGGAAATACGCTATGACGACCAACCAACAAGACATCCCGTGACGTCCTCAACTACGACCTTCTTTCATACTTGGAAATGGAGAGCTGGTCGACTGAGAAAGAATAATAATAAGAATAAATAATAATAAGAATAAATAATAATAATAATAATAATAAGAATAAGGCCTGTGAAATATTAGTTGTCGTTGGGATACGGATAAAGATTGGTCGAAGACTCTAGAAGAGGACTCGCTGAAAAATGGTGTTGGGCAACGTCATTCATCCCGTCATCCACTGATGCCAGGCATGATGGATCTTCATCTGGTTCCTGCTAACAGTCAAACTAAATAGAGATACAGGCTACAGTTTGTTTTTGAAGGAAATGAAACCACGATGTATACATTTTCCCACTTCTTGGAAATTGCCAAGAATCGTTTACTAAGATGTTCTCAAAGGGAGGATCATCAGATTGATACAGACCAGAATGATCGGATCAGGATTGACATACATTACCCTGCTCATTTTACCTTCGATTGCAGCCCAGTGAACAGTTTTTGGCAACCATTTTTTAAGTCTGAAATTATTACACATGGTCTTTAGGCATAACTTTGACGATATATATATATATATATATATATATATATATATATATATATATATATATATATATATATATATATATATATATAGACGAAAATCCTACAGAGCCATTCCTAGCGTATTGGTCGTTGAATCAATGTTTTAGTTGCTGGGTCTTTTTTACGGGGACAAATAGCAAGTATGTCGCCCAGCCTTGCTGCAGCGGGGATCGAACCCTGAACCCCGTATTGCCAAGCAGAGCATTAATTCGCTATATATATATATATATATATATATATATATATATATATATATATATATACATATATATATATATATATATATATATATATATATATATATATATATATATATATATATATATATATACGTATATATATATATATATATATATATATATATATATATATATATATATATATATATATATATATATATATATATATATATATATATATATATATATATATATATATATATATATATATATGTATATATTTATTTTACGTATGTAAAATTTAAAATCCGTTATTGTTCTGCCCTTTAAGAGGGGCTATTATTTTGCTGATATCCATAAGCCTTAAGCTATTAAGGATGATTTTATAAACACTCTTGTTTCTTTAAGGTATATAAGGTAAGGTATATAAGGTATAAGGTAAGGTTAAGGTAACAATGATATAATCATTGTTAATTCCAATTTTACATTAGTTAGTAATTTTGAATGGAATATTTCTTGCTTTAAGACGTGTTACAAATTTAAGCTTCTTGCAAATTAATTATTTAAGAGAAATCTGCATGGTAACAACAATCATAAAAGTGGAAAAAGCAAAACCAAAAAATGGCTTTAAAAAGCAGTGACCTATATCTCTCTCAATGTCACGCAGGCATGAGACATTGTCACGACATCTATTCTTTGCACATGCTGTAAAGCTTTCACATTTAGAAAACTAATGTTATACGATTTAAACATGTGTTAGATAAAACGTTTTGCACAGAAAGACCTAATTCTTATAGTACCCTGGACATCAGAACAAAGACAATTTCCCCCTTGGACCCATCTTGACTTTATTCATTCCTCTAACAACGATTTTCTACGGTATTTCTTTTAGTTGTTTCTAATTCTGATGTCTTTTGGCAGTATCGCGTATTCGTCAGTGTTGCCACGCTGAACCATGAAAATAGACAAGAACAACTCCTCTAACAACGAATACCTAAGATATTTCTTTTGTTTGTTTCAAAATTCTGAAGTTTTAGGGCGGTACCACATATTCGTCAGTGTTGCCTAGGTGAATCATGAGGAAAACTAATCGTCCAAATCTAACAACGCTCCTTGTCCTCAAGAACCCAAATATTAACAATCTGTTGATTCCGAAAAACAATAAAGCTCCAAAGCAAAGCTATATTTTCTTATGTTGTGTACATCTTTATGTTGTTTAACGTATGTACATATATTTCTTATGTTGTGCTATATGTTTTTGGCTTACTTTTTGCTGATTTTTCACATATGTATCTTTTTTTTTAATTTGACCCCCTCTGCAACGAAAAACTGTATAAACACAGAAGATTTTTTCATTAAACACAAAATTCCTGATTTTTCCTAATTCTTCAAGATAAATATGTCTGTTTAACTTTCCACTTAACCAATTCAAACAATCCGATTTTATTTTCATTGCCCTTTTTACTTTAAGCTTGAAGTCTGGCTGCATTGGCTTTTTTAGTAAATTTATAAATTCAATCAATTTCGAAATCTTATTCATACAATTAAAACTCTTGGCTTTATGTAAATTCAAAAAAAAATCGAATAGGAGACAAATCATTTTCCAATAAACAGCCTAAATTGGCACGATTTGGCAAAAACCTGATACCAGTAAGTGCTACTACTCACAACTTGCTGCACCACCACTTTCCACCCTTGCTGCACCACAGCTTGCTGTACTACTATTGCTACTGCTCACAACTTGCTGCACCACCACTTTCCACCCTTGCTGCACCACAACTTGCTGTACTACTATTGCTACTACTCACAACTTGCTGTACCACCACTTTCCACCCTTGCTGCACCACAACTTGCTGTACTACTATTGCTACTACTCACAACTTGCTGCACCACCACTTTCCACCCTTGCTGCACCACAACTTGCTGTACTACTATTGCTACTACTCACAACTTTCTGCACCACCATTTTCCACCCTTGCTGCACCACAACTTGCTGTACTACTATTGCTACTGCTCACAACTTGTTGCACCACCACTTTCCACCCTTGCTGCACCACAACTTGCTGTACTACTATTGCTACTACTCACAACTTGCTGCACCACCACTTTCCACCCTTGCTGCACCACAAGTTGCTGTACTACTATTGCTACTGCTCACAACTTGCAGCACCAAGTCGCCCTAGGACAACACAGCTGCACACGCTTGTTTTCTACCCCAATCTATTCATAGCTTTAATTTCTGCCCCCTCCCCCTCTGTAAAGTCTCAGTTTCCTTTAATTTTTTTCTATTGATATCTTCCCAGTCCCTTCAGGAATGACCTAATTTTCGTTCAGCCCAAGATTGCCAAACAACATAATCTTTGACAATTCGTCTCCTTCTTCAATAAACAGTGTTCTAGCTATTTTTTACCTCTTTCTGATAATATGGATCGAACCACATTTTTCACAAAGCTTAATGTTTGATATACTGTCAGTCTACCGAACAGTGAAAACTATCTTTTAGTAATTTTCTTGAAAAACTATAATAAATCATTCTCAGCTTTTCAAAGCGTCCATATTTTAGGGCCATGCTTAGATTTGATACTTATTTCAAAAAATTACTATCACAAGCCTCGAAGGACCAAACTCAGATTTTAGAGGTCTATAAAAAGAACAAATAAGCAAGAAAATCACAACAATACCACAGCAACTAAAAAACTGGCAAACAATGCAAAAACAAGAATATCGTAATTGTATGTCTATTGTATGTATATTTATATTATATATTTCATAATGATCTCTTACAATGAATTAAATAAAAAAAAAAAAATTTTTTTTTTTTACTGAAAGTAAGCAGACATTAAAACTTAAAACGAACAGAAATTATTCTGTATATGAAAAGGGCTGTCTGCTCCTCAATTCCTCGCTCTTTACGCTGAATTTTGGCTCTTCCTCACAATTTTACTTTTAAAATGATAAAAAATTTTAGCGTAAAGAGCGGAGCGTTGAGGAACGGACAGCCCTTTTCATATACGGAGTATATGAAAAGTATATGAATTTACCCCCCTTGTATCCCTTGCCATATAGCGATTCGAGGGGGAATAAGTGTATTGTAATTCCATTTTGAATTGCATTTGTATTGTATTGTATTGAATAATAATAATAAACTTCTTCTTCTTCTTCTTCTCTTCTTTCTGTTTGTTTTAAGTATTAATGCCGCTCCTTGCTTTCAGTTAAGAAAACTTGTTTTTTTATTTAATTTCTGAACGTTTTTGAATTAATACGGGTTTTGAATTTGGCTCACCGAATATGAATAATTAAAACGAAGTTTTAATGTTGCTCCTTACTTTCAGTTGATTTTTTTTATTTCTATTTAATTTCTCATTTTTTTTTAAATAATGCTGGAAAATCCAGCACCCCATAAATGAAAATTATCTTCCATTATGATAAATTTCTCCGTGGAAAGACCCTCCCAAGTAATCCCCTCCCCCTGACCCCCCACCAGAAAAAATACCCCCTGAAAATGTCTCTAAACTTCCCAATAACCAATACTATGTGTAAACAATGGGCAAAGCTCATAATATACAGCTGTTCACCCCGAGACTGTGGGGTATTAAATTTGTCCTCTAAGGCGTAGTTATTAGATTTTTCGATTATGCTGAACAAAATGGCTGTTTCAAATTTTGATCCGGTAACTTTAGGAAAGAAGAGCGTGGGAAGGGACCTAGTTGCCCTCCAATTGTTGGTCACTTAAAAAGGGCATTAAAACTTTTAATTTCCGCTAGAATGAGCCCTCTCGCAACATTATAGGACCACTGGGTCGACACGATCACCCCTGAGGAAAAAACACACATTTTTGCAGATAGGAGCTTGAAACCTGTACAGTAGGGCTCTAACAGAATCAGACGGTGAATCAGACAGTTTCCTCCTTTTTTTCAAAAATAAGACAAACTTTCTCAGGGTCTTAACTTTTGATGAGTAAGACTAAATTTGATGAAACTTATATATTTAAAATCAGCTTAAAATCCAATTCTTTTGATTATCTTTTGGTATCAAAAATCCGTTTTTTAGAGTTTCTGTTACTACTGAGCCGGGTCGCTCCTTACTAACAATTTATTACCACGAACTGTTTGATATCAACAACTGCAAAATTTCATCTAGTTTAAAAGATAAAAACTGATAAAACTAAAAAAATATTGAAAAATATACTTTAAAAAGGTTTAACAAAGAACATAAAAAAGAGGGAGGGAACAAACAAAAAATTTAAAAAAAGAGCTAAAAAAATAGGATACAGTATATTTTGCAAAATTCTTGCACGATAGGTACTTCTCCTTTCTTCGTGCTAAAATCGTTGGATTGCTGAATAAAGTGGAAAAAAAACGGCATTAAACTGTTTGCTTTCTCTTTCATTGCTAGAAAGAGCACTCGAAAAAAAAATTTTGAACGAGCTTTCTTACAATAGAAAATTACCATCGATTCGATACGGTTATCTCCAGAAAAAAAGGAAACGCGCATCGGTGATCATCTTTCCCACGTGAAATACGAAATTTATAATTTTGAAAGACGTAGTTTTAGGGTTTTCAGACATGCTGAATTTTATTTCATAATTTTCAAAAAAAAAATACTCCGTATCTGGGAACATTTAACTGCTTTTTTAAAACCATTTCGAATTTTTAATGTTAAAAGCCTTTGACAAGTAAACTTAAAGCTATTGAACTTTGGAAGTTTAAAATCATTATCAAAAATAGTTCCTGTTCATAATACATGTTTAAAAAAAAACTCATTCTCATAAAGGTTCGATTGGTCGGTTAGTTCGGTTGATTAGTTGGTTGGTTACTCTCTACTTGCAGCTCGTTACTGCAAACTGTTTGACCTAGTTGACCTAGAACTATTTGAAAAGTGAGAATGGCTACCGACCCCTTTACCCCGCTGGTCACGCTCAAGTTCAGTTTTACATAATAATGCTTCGAGAATGATAATCATCTCTGAAATAGTACACTGTTTAAAATACGTCTTGGGGGGCATCAGAAATAAATATTTACGTTTTATCAGTATAATACTTCTCTGACAAATTTTATTTTTGAGGTATACCATCCCCCCCTCTTCAACACAGGTAAACATGCATGTGTAATCTTTTATGATACAATGGGTGCGGTGAATAGCGCAGGATGTAATCCATGAATTATCCTCAGATGGACCCTGAGTTGAAAGAGGTATAACGTGTCCTTATGCGCAAAATTGGGAGTTGGCAGGGGTAAGAGGAAGCACCAGGCCAAGGGCTCTCTAGTCATTTGAAAATATTATTCTTTGCGTGAATCTGAATTCGACGTACAACTAGATCTATGAAGACTCTGTCTTAAATGGAATACATGTTCAATTTAGGACTCTTAGTCCTTAGAATGTATTATTCGTGTCACTCGGGAGGGCTTATTTATGAACCTTTTGACTGCTGTATCAAAATTGCTACATTGCAGTTTTTGAAATGATACCACGTGGGGCAGCCGGCGTGCTAAGATGCCCGTACTTCAATTAGTAAGCTGTTCAAAAAGTGGGGTTCAATCCCACTTTCTAGGGCTGCAATAAGAGAAAGGTTGAGATGACTAGTGCAGTTTATGCGGATGAAGGATGACAGATTTCCGAAGCAAGGTCGTATCTAGGGGGAGTTATGGGGTATGAATCGCCCTTTCCCAAATGTTTGTCCGACTCGCAAAAAAGGTACAAAAATGAATAATAATAAATTTTTATTCGTTTTGGATTTTGTTTTGTAACCCCCGCCCCCCAAAAAAATTTTCCTTTGCGGCCAACCGTCAAGGATAAACGGAAAGCATTTTGTCTGCAGTTGCAGTAGAAAGATGTCATAAAGAAAAACTTGAGGGAAGTGGCAATTTCCTGGGAGGGTGTAAAAGAGGGGGCTTTGGATAGATTGTGTAGAGGAGGAGCGTGCGTAGCTGTGTTGACTTCGGCGGCTTGGTGCTGCGATGAGTTATTATTTGTGGCAGTATTTACCCTAGCTCAACACAATTTTTGAATAATCTACAAGTGTAACCTGATTATTTTGTGGCTGTTGTCAAAGGGCCACAAGACAAGCGAATAGAGACCCTCTAGATCACACTCAGTACAGACAGTAACCGAATGCAAGAAGGTAGAAGACCCTTTAGGGTGTTTTTTATTGTTCGTTTTAGTATGCCTTTCCTCAACTGGGTTACTCCTAGGAGCAAAGAAAACTATCAGTAATTTGATTCTTTTGAATTTTTTTATTTGACTCCAATTGTGTGGAGAACGTGATGTTTTAAATCCACTGAACTGAAAATTGGAAAATTAAGAGAAAAGCTGTTTGGTTTCGAAAACCATGAAGTTTAGGTAGTGTTAATATAAGATTTTTTTTTCAGCAAAACAATGTTGGTAGCCTTGAAAGTAGATTTTCTAAACCTTTTCTTGGCAGGTTCGAGCGAACCTACGTTTATAGGTCAACGCGATTATAACCGTTTTATACATTAAATATGTTTAAGCGACTTAAATGGTTTGATTATGCCTCCAAGCAAATGGGAGACATTAAATGACTCTTGATAAGGAACTATCTTCAAAACAGTTTTAATATTTTTGACCAACAAAGGGTTGGCAAAAGAAGCTTTTTTTTAATTTCTTGGGCTTTATAATAGGCCTGTTAAACATGTTTTGATGATTTTAATCATTTTAATGACTCATAAATAAGTTTGGATAGTCGATCTTTGAACGGCCTTGTAGATAAAGGTGTCTTGCAAATTACCTTGCACCCTGGCGTTTAGTGATGACAGTAGCAAGATAAAACACAAGAGGTTGACAAGGGTGAAAACCACCTGTAACCGTTAGCCAACTTTTTTTTAAGCTTTAATCACACTATTTCTTTCCAAGGAACAATTAGGTTTTTTCTGCTACAATTCTTATTGTCTTATTCTTTTGTTGTTTTTTGTTGTTTTTTTTTTTTTCAGATAGAGAGAAAAGTGTTTTATTCCTGAATTAGCAAAAAAAAAGTAGCAAATTGAAAAAAGAGAAGAATATTGGGCATAATTCATTTTGTTTCAATGTGTTCTAATGAATAATTATGTTTTTTGTCTCCTACCTTTGTTTGAATACATTTTTTTTCAAGAAACAGTATGTTTCATTCCTAAATTGACAGGAAAAAGGTAGCATATTCCTGACTTCTGAAAAAAAAACAACAAAAATTGAACATAATTAATTTTTCTCAATACATTCCAAATGTTTCAGTATGTTCTCAATAGGCTTTTAGCGTACTTTCCAATCTTTCAGATAATGTGTTTCCCCTTTTATGTATAAATGTTAATGTTAGGATTATATGTTAACGTTAGGATAATTTATTTTTTCTCAATATGTTCCAATATGTGTCATGTGTAAATGCGTAGATTATTATATCTTTAATAATATTAAAAATAGTGTGTACACCAATTTTTATATTTGGATTTTAACCACACGCTCTCTCTCTATGAAATAAATAATTTTTTTTATTTTGTTTTTTTTTGTTTGTACCGTTTATACTTTGTTTGTATGTTTATTTTTCCTTTGTTACAACAATAATATTGCTCATTCATGAATTAACAAGAAATTCAGCACACCCTCGACTTTGGGAGTAAGCCCCCCCCCATAAAAAAGAGCGAAAAAAATCGGCCCAATTTCTTTAATATGTTTTTATTTTACTTGATACACCTATTCCAATTATTTAGATTCTGTCTAGAAATACACAGTCCTTCAAAATACGTGCTTATTATTTTATGTGTATTGATTAATAACTAAATTATTGATTAATAATTTATTGATTATTGATAAATTATTGATAAATTATTGATTAATAATAGTGTATTGATTAAAATTTTAGTATCCATGTTTAACACATTAAATGACATGCAAACTAATTTCAGAACATTTGGGTTTTAACCAAACTGTTTTTTCTTATGATTAACCAAAAAAAAACAAAGCTTTTTCAACAGAAAGTAAGGAGCAACATTAAGACTTAAAAAGAACAGCAACAATTACGTATATGGGGAAATTGTCCCCTCCTCAATACTTCCCTGTTCACGCTAAAGATTTTTAGTACTTTGAAAAAAGCTTTGTATTTTTCTACTTAAACGACCCTTGTGATTCAGGAGTCGTCCTTAAAGAGTCAAACAGTTTGTGGTAACGAACTGTAGTAAGGAGCAACCCGGCTCAATAGCAACTGAAACTCGAAAAAACGGAATTTGATACCAATAGTTACACCAAAAGAATCGTGTTTTAATGCTGATTTTAAACCTATAAGTTTCATCAAGTTTAGACTTACCCATCAAAACTTACGAGCCTGAGAAAATTTGCCTTATTGTAGGAAATAGGGGGAAACACCCCCTAAAAGTCATAGAATCTTAACGAAAATCACACCATCTGATTCAGCATATACGAGAACCAAACTGTAGAAATTTCAAGCTCCTATCTACAAAAATGTGGAATTTTGTATTTTTTTGCCAGAAGACAGACCACCGATGCGTGTTTATTCGTTTGTTTTGTTTTTTTTCCCAGCGGTGATCATATCGACCCAGTGGTCCTAGAATGTTGCGAGAGGGCTCATTCTAACGTTAATTAAAAGTTCTAGTGCCCTTTTTAAGCGACCAAAAAACTGGAGGGCACCTAGGCCCCCTCTCACACACTTTTTTTCCCCAAAGTCACCGCATCAAAATTTTGAGATAGCTATTCTGTTCAAATTTGTCTTAAACCTAATAACTATGTCTTTGGGGACGACTTAATCCCCCACAGTCCCTGGGAGAGGGGCTGCAAGTTACAAACTTTGACCATTGTTTACATATAGTAACGGTTATTATGAAGTGTACAGACGTTTTCAGGGTGACTTTTTCGAGTTAGGGTTGGAGTGGGTCGGGGGAGAGGGTTACGTAGAAGGATTTTTCCTTGGAGGAATTTATAATGAGGGAAGAGAATTTCCATGAAGGGGGCGCAGGATTTTCAAGCATTATTTAAAAAAGAAGAATGAGAAAATAAATATTTTTTTTTGTCTGGAACTAATGAGTAGCATTAAAACTTAAAACGAACATAAAATATTACGTATACATGGGGGTTCGTCTTCTCCACAATACCTTGCTCTTTACGCTAATGTATTTTTAGTAATTTCAACTATTTATTCTACGGCTTTTATGATTCAGGGGTCATTCTTAAAGATTTAGGATAAAATTCAACCTTTAGTGTAAAGAGCGAGGTATTGACGAGGGGACAAACCCCCTCATATACGTAATAAAATACACAAATATAGAAGTTTGTTACGTACGTTAATTCGTAAGGTACGTATGTTTATTACTAACAAAAACGTTGGTACAAAAAATAAAAAATCTAGTTGCATTTTTAAGTAACCAAAAATTGAAGGGCAGCTAGGCCTTCTTCCCTCATGATAAATTGCTCAATGGAAAGATCCTCCCACATAACCCCCTTCCTAGACCCCCCTGTAACGTGAAAAAGTCCCCCTGAAAACCTCTGTACATGTCTCAATAACCCTTACTATATGTAAACAATGGTCAAAGTTTGTAACTTGCAGTACCTTCTCCAGGGACTTTGGGGGATAATGTCGTCCCGAAAGACATAATTCTATGACTATGATATAAAAGACTATGCTGAAAAATGGCTATCTCAAAATTTTGATCCAGTGACTTTGGGAAAAATGAGCGTGGGAGGGGGCCTCCCACGCTCATTTTTGAAACTTGTGTCTTTCGTCAAAAAGTGACCCAAAATTGGTCACTTTTCAAGTGACTAATTTTTTGGTGACTTAAAAAGGGCATTAGAACTTTTAATTTCTGTTAGAATGAGCCCTCTTTCGGCATTTTAGGACAACTTGGTCGGTACGATCACCCCCTGAAAAAAACAAAAAAACAAAAAACAAATAAACACGCATCCGTGATATGTCTTCTGGGAAAAAATACAAAATTCCACATTTATGTAGATAGGAACTTGAAACTTCCATTGTAGGGTTCTCTGATACGCTGAATCTGATGGTGTCATTTTTGGTAAGATTCTTTGACTTTTAGGGGGTTTTCCCCCTGTTTTCTAAAATCAGGCAAATTTTCTCAGGCTCGTATCTTTTGATGGGTAAAACTAAACTTGATGAAACTGATACTTCAATCAGCGTAGAAATGCGATTCTTTTGATTTAACTCTTGATATCAAAATTCAATTTTTTTGGAGTTTTGGTTACTATTGAGCCGGGTCGCTCTATACTACAATTCGTTACCACGAACTGCTTGAAATGTAGAATTTTGCATTTTTTGCCAGAAGAAAGATCGCGGATGCGTGTTTTTTTTCCCAGGGATGATCGTATCGATCTAGTGATACTAGGATATCGGGAGAGGGCTCATTTAAACGGAAAGCAAAATGTTTAGTGCCCTATTTAGGTAACCAAAAATTGGACGGCAACTAGGCCCCCTCCCACGCCCCTTTTTCTCAAAATCGCCCGACCAAACTTTTGAGATAGCCATTTTGTTTAGAATAGTTGAAAGACCGAAACTATGTTTTTGGAGAAATTATGAACCTGCCCCCCCCCCAACCTGGTTTTTAAGTTACAAAATTTGCCCATTGTTTACGCATAGTATTTGTTATACATAATATACATAAAAACATACCTAATAATTATTTAATTAAAAATTAATTTCAACGAACAATTTCTTAACAATTTGACTTTAAATATTTGGGGATCCCTTTGAATTTGGTCAAGATAAAATCATCGATTTAGGTGGGATGAGAAGTATTCACCAGTTGTTAGATTTGTCAATTTGACAATGTAACAAGTTTATCTTAGTAGAAGTCGTTAATTAGGCTTTTTATGGGAGGGGCAGGGTTGAGGCAATAAGCCTTGTTCTAGAGTGTATGGGTCCGCACTGCCATAAAAAAAAATTGAAAGACGAATCTTTGAATGACTACATGGTACTTAACAGGTAGTTTTGAGCCTTACTCAAAATTAATTGAGGAAATAATTAAGACTATTAGGTAGCCAACCTGTTAGGGATGCGACAGAGTTTTGTCTAATTGGACAGTCACAAATGGTATGTAATTTACGGTTTGTTCTCAAACTTGGGAGATGAGGGGTAGGGAAAACCTACCTTATTAGCTTTTTCAGGATGGGTGATTCTGAAACATCAATAGGTTTTCCTGTATTACAAAACACTAGATTTTGTGGTCAGCAGTAAGTAATGTTTTTATGTTTCTCTCTTTCTGTGTTAAAAAGTGAGCTTTGTATTTGTCTATTTTTGTGACGTGTTTTTGCCGCCAATCAGGTTATTTATAATTCAGGAGAGAAAATTCACCCAACCTTTTGCAGGACAACAAATTGAGATAGACAAGGGAATGATATTTTGGAGAGACAAATAACCCAGGATTTTAATTAAGTCATTTTGTGAGAAATATTAAAGGAAGTAACAAGAACAATGAGTCGAAATATTTTGTATAAGCTAACTCTCTGTTTCTCTGTATGTAAGTTCTAAGAACAGTTATCAGGCTTTGGTTACAAATTTACAAAGCTGAGAAAGGGAATTCGTCATCCATATTGATAAAGGCAAGGGAACTTGAACCCCAAGGGTTGAATACGTGTTGGAAAATCACTTGCCCTGAAAGAAGAGAACCCTTGAAAAGTCTAAAGATTCGGGAGGAGGGGCTGGGGGGCTGTGTGGAAAGAATGTTGCATTAACCAAAGAGCCTAGAAACCTGACAAGAGGGAAAATTTCAGTTTGTCTTAAAGACAAAAAATTGATCAACACCATCTTGCCCTGTCGAGAAAAACCATAAGGTACATAATAAAACCACAAAACAAATCATAAAGTAAACTAAAAAAGAAAATTTTTAAATATCATGGTTGCAGCGATAGCTGCAACCTAGTAAAGAGCGAGCAACAGCCCATAGTAACCAAATGTTAAAAAGTGTGCTTAGAAAAAAAAATGCCTGGTGAAAAAAATGCCATTTAACACTGATTTAGGAATGATGACTATTATTTCAATTCGTCTTAAACGTAAAAGTTTATTACGAAAAGAAAGTTATGGTGGTTTCAAAAGAAAGTCTGAAGCCTCTTGAAAATGGCGTCAGATGAAATCCCCTGTACCACTGGAATTAGCATAGTCGAAAACCTTGCACACGGAAATGAGAGTCCCCCCCTTGAACAACAAGGAAAACCCCTTTTTTGCATGGGTAGCACTGATCTGTCTCCCGATTTTTTTCCAGGGCCTTTTATAAATTATAGCATCATCAAGTGCCATATGGCCCTAAAATGGCACTTTTGTACCATTTCTCAAGGTGTGGGACTAGCGAGCTACCAAAACATCGCAGATAGATGTTTAATAGCTCATATAAAAACTATTTCTCATATCCACGTTTTTCTTATAGGTCCACCATATGCAAGTGGCCCAATGGCCATATGCATTTAATCAAATGACCCATAAAATGGCACTATTCGTGCCATGTCTTAAGTGAAAAAAAACGGGGCTAGTGAGCTACTAGAATTTTCTAGAAAGATGTATAGTGGCTCATTTGAAAGATATTGCTAATATCTACCTACTTTTTATAAGTTCTACCATCCTAAAGTGCCATTTAGCACTAGAAACGGCACTTTGGCTGCCTCTCTTCGTGGCGCGGCTGATGACAGCGATGAGAATTCAAATTATTAACCTCACTGTTCGCTGCGATCCACATTTCTGCAACTGGTTGCGTCAAGGAACGATGAAAAGGAATACGGTGAACTACCTTAGGGGTGTTTTGTATAACCAATTCATTGAGGTACTGGGTAACGAAATCAAGCGCGCAATTGTAACTGATATGAACAATAGCGGTGCGTATTCATTATCACAGATACCACTCTAGACTATGCGCACGAAGAGAGGCTTGTAATTTGTTTCAGGTAAGTTGACTGCGATGGCACCATCCAGGAGAGACTCTTAGCCATGGTACCAATTGAATCAAAAAGGTAAAGAAATTGCCGACAAGATCCTAAGAGTTTTAGAAAAGGAAGGCGGAAGCAAGGGGGCTCTTATGATTCAAAGCTACGATTACGCAAGTGACATGTCTGGTGTCCGACAGGGTGTCTAGGAACACATGTCAACCAAAATTGGAAGACAAGTACGCTACGCTCGATGCACGGCTCATAGAGAGACCTCATCGTGGAACACGCGTACAGCAACAGTCATATAGTCTGGTAAATGTTTGAAATCTTACAAGAAATCTACGAATTTTTACGGATGGAATTAAAAAACTTGTTGCTTACAAGCGAGCACTAAAGAGGGTTGAATCAGTAATGAAGCTAAAGAATCTGTCTATGTAAAGATTGAAGTCCCGATCTGAAAATTTAAAAGCATTGTGGACCAGCTTAGACACCATTTTGGAAGTCCTCGAAGAGCTAAAAGAACAAAATGAGGAAAAACAATAAAATAAAAAGCTAAGGTTCTGCACCGCCACATAGCCTGCTTTGACTTTATTCTGACACTTATGTTCATACACCAGGTCAAGTTCAGGACGAAGGCTCTCGCAGAAAAGTTTCAGGCTGAACACCTCAATCTGATGACTACTAACGAAAAACTCTGGGCGACACGCAGTATCTTATATTCTCTCCCCGAAGACCCTAATCAGATAGGGAGGCAAATTGAGGTGGCAAAAACAGTAGCAGAAAAATATGGTTCAATAGCCACGAGTTCCAACTTAAACACCGTCCTACATATCCACCTGTTCGCTGTTCAAAGACAATTGCTAATTCTGGAGCCAACCCGCTGGGTGACTGGAAATCATTCTATGCTAAGCAGCTCTCCGGTGCCCTTAGAGCCCTAGTGAACGGCTTGGATGATGCAATCTACGACAACTCATCTTTTCTGGGGCAAGCATACCAAAGTTTACTGGGCAAAATGGATGACAGCTTTTGACAGCCTTTTCGAACTAGTGAAGATGTTTTTCGGAAATGGATTACACTCCGCGGAACTAATGTTAGAGCTGAGGGCTTTCAAAAAGTTTTTATCAGGAATGAGTTTCAAAGCAACAAAGTCAGGAATCACGACGTCTTTGAAGGACTATTCCGTGAAATTAACGCTGTCAAATCGATTTTCCTTACTCTCTGGTCACTTTACCAATGGGTTGCGACAGCGCCCCAAGCTGTGGCCATAGCAGAAAGAAGTTTTAGGAAACCAAAACTGGTCGTGACACTTTTATGCACAACGATGGACGATGACCGTTTAGATCACCTTGTCATGAAGTACTGCGAGACTGACGTCACGGACGAGCTAAAAACTTGACGAATTACTGAAAATCTGGCTGTCTTCCAAGCGAAGACTTTGAATTTTTAACTAAGGATATATAAATGTATTTTCTTCCTATTTTGTTTAATCTGTGTATTCTAATTTAAATTTGCCAATTTTTTGCTTTGAGATCGTTTTGTACATAAACCATATTATCACTTTTCTTCTAATATGTTACTCCATTCTTCAGTAGGTCACCATGTCGTTGTTCATACGCTTCTTAAGGGGAAAAGAAATAAGCAGCTATTTTTCCTCATATTATATGATTCTTTAGGTAGAATTGCGATCCCAAGTTTCGTATTAGGAATGGACAATATGTGTCAATTAGTAGTGAATACAGTCAGTATAAGTGATCAGCCAGTCGTTAGTAAGGCTAGTTTTAGTTAGGCTAGGTTAGCTAGTTTAGGCTAGGTAAGGATGAGGTTGGGCCGGTTGGTAGTCTAGGTTAGGTTTAGTAAGGCTAGGTTTAGTTTGGCTAGATTTAGTTAGGTTAGATTAGATTTGGTTAACTAGTAGTAGTTGTTAGGTTAGACTATTATACAATTATACTTTGCAACAAAAAACTATCACAAGCTGTAAAAAAATAACCAAGCTCACATTCCAAGTCAAATACTGTAAAAAATCAAAATAAAATCAGTCTATTAAAAAATAATAATAATAAGAAAAATACTGCAACAACCTGTTCTACAATAACTTTGGATGTCTTGAAAAGCTGAAAAAAATTATCCCCGTTTTCATTTCTTTGTTTGATTTTTGGTAGTAAAGCCCCTGCTCCCTTCTATATTTCTTGTCCCCCCTAGATTTTGAAAAACAGCCTTTATCGTATTTACGTTGAAAAATACCCTTATTTGGTGTTTGGATTTACTGGAAGAAAAAATTCTCCCCTCCCCCCCCATATTTTGAATAACACAATTTGCCAACTCTTTACATTTTCATAAATTGGCACCAGTGCAGTGACGTTGAGAATAGTGACGATAAGAACAGACAAATGCTTACTAGCCCATTTAATACTTACTTCAACTTTCCTCAATTGCAGTGTTTTCAATATTTTTTCAAGCAGCCCATAAGACCTTTGTGATTCTCAGTAAAAAAGGAAAAAAAAACCAGCAGATCGCTCTCAGGGCTCCGTAGAATTTACAGTAGTGCTCTTTTTCAGTTTTTTTTTTTTTTTTTTTTTTTTTTTTTGAGCAAACTGGGAATAAAATATTATGTTAAAATGGTTTTGAAAGCAGAGAGCCAAATTTACTTCTGGAAAGAAAACATAGATTTGGTCGATCAAATTTTGTCAAAGTTGACCCAAATGCCCAAAAAATACAAAAAAGTCACAGTTTTCATGGACTCAATCTTCTGTGGACTTTTGTTAGCTCCAGTCTCTTCTTTTTTTTGAAGGTGCATTGGGATTTTGCAAAATCCCCGAAAAATTTGTAGAAGTGAGACAGCTACCCAAAGATTGAACTTAAAGCTAACCTGATAAATTTCTATCCAAACAGGGCCACTGGGCATAGTTGAAGAGGGCCGCAGATGTAACCATAGATAAGCATTTCGGACATCCGACTGGGAAGCTTTTTCAGAAAACTTAAACTTTAGTATTCCTCTGAGTGACTTGGACGCTGAAAAAAAAACAAAAGATCAGTCTAATTGTAATCGTGATTAGTTCTTTTTTATTAATCAGAACGTTTATTAGAACAGCATACATTAAATACACTGAAAGATAAAGGGGAAAACAAAATAGTGATTCAATTTAGATACGCAGAAATATATTTCTTTACTATGCTGCATAGGCTGCTAAGTTCGTTTCAAGTTCTAAATGCATTGTTTACGTCGATCCGAAAAAAAATTATTATTATTTTTTTAAATAAATTCCGTAGAGTATGTTAAACAAGCAACGGAGAAAATTCAAAAAGTATACTTTTTGCTTAGTTTTATTTTAATGTAGCCGACATCTTGTGAAAAATATATTGAAACTTTGACTGCGTTGACTGTGTTTGACTGTGTGTCCAGGTATGTCGAAAACATTCTTAAATGTATTTTCGGATGAACTTGGGATGTATTAAATGTATTTTGGGATGAAATTTCATTAGAGATTCTGACAAATCCCTCCGTGTATAGTTTGCCTTGGAAAGTTCATCCCGGGGACTTTCCTTCCCATGAAAAATTCACCCGTGGAAGTTGTTCCCTGCAGAAATTCCCCCTCCCAAAAAATTTCTGTATACATCCCAATAACAAATACTACGTCTAAACAATGGGTACATTTTATAATTTATTTCCCTTGTCTCAGGGGCTGCAGGTTCATAGTTATTGGATTTTTCAACTATGTTAAACAAAATAGCTATCTGAAAATTTTGATCAGATTACATTGTGGAAAAACAGGGCATGGGAAGGGGGTCAGTTGCCCTCCAACCTAATGTGTCATTTATAAGGGACACTAGAACTTTTAATGCACGTCGTTAACGAGCCCCCTCCCTACCTTCTAGAAATAACGTTATAATATGATCATCCCTGAAAAGAAAAAAAAAAGACAACAAAATAACGCTATGGATGTGTGTACGGATACCGATACGTATACATGTATCTATGTATGTATGTATATATTTCCAAAAAAAAGCATTCGAGCCATAGGAAAAAAAATGAAAAAAAAACAAAACAAAAAAAAATAGAACATAAATATAACAAAACCAATAAGAAAAACACAAATAAATAAAAAAGAAAAAACCTACTTATATATAAATCTTCACGAAATTATTTATAAAGAAATTCACCTTTCATGATGTATCAGCCTTTTTCAACATACTTAGCCAGGTTCCTTAATGTTGTGATCCTACCTGTCACCTTAGATGTTTTTGCAGACGGGAGCTTGAAACCTCTGCAGTAGAGTTCACTGATACGCTGAGTCTGATGGCATGATTTTCATTAAGATTCCTTGGCATTTCTTGGGCTGTTTCCCTCCGTTTTTGAAAATCAGATAAATTTCCTGAGGCTAGTATCTTTTAATGGCTAGCATTAAACTTAAAGGAGTTTATATGTTTGGAATCAGCAAAAAAGCCAATTCGTTTAGTGTATCTATTGTTATCAAACTTCAGTTTTTTAGAGTTTCGGTTACTATTGGGCCAAGTCACTCCTTACTTACAGTTCTTAACAACGAACTGTTTGATTATTCATTTTAATTCCTGTTCGTTTTGGAATTCATTTATTCATTGATATCAACTCCTGTTCATTTTAAGTATAAACTATTATATGGCTTCATTTGTAGTCATCTTAGGTTTTAATATGGCTCATTACATTTATTTTCTGTTTTGAAAAATTCTATTTTAATTATCATGAAAAAAAAATACTGTTTTGCACAATCTACAATTTATTTTGCTTGTCGGGTCTCAACTGCTCCAAGTATCGCAATTTTTTCGAAATAATTGTTTAAGGAAGACTTTTGACCTTCAAAAAAGCCAAATAATAAAAAAATAGCAATGTTCACATCGGAAGTTACAAAATTTGCTGAAGTTTTATTTGCAAATTTTTTGTTGACAAACCGTTCACCTTTGCAACATTTATGATGATGCATCATTAAAATCATATTTCACATATGACAGTAATCCAGCATCTGATGTAGTTATTTATAAGCTTTCGTCGGTTTTTACAGAAAGTGAGTCGGAAGAAGGGGTTCTATAACTTCTCAGTTCTTACTCAAACACCTGTCGCAAGAGGGCTCATTCTCACAGAAATGAAAAGTTCTAGTGCCCTTTTTAAGTGACCAAAAAAATTGGAGGGCACCTAGGCTCCCTCCCACGCTCATTTTTTCCCAAACGGATCAAAATTTTGAGATAGCCATTTTGTTCTGCATAGTCGAAAACCATAAAAACTATGTCTTTGGGAATGACTTACTCCCCCACAGTCCCTGGGAGAGGGGCTGGAAGTCACAAACTTTGACCAGTGTTTATATACAGTAATGGTTATTGGGAAGTGTACAGACGTTTTCAGGGGGATTTTTTTGGTTCTTGGGGGGGGTGAGATTGAGGGGAGGGGGCTATGTGGGAGGATCTTTCCTTGGAGGAATATGTCATGGGGGAAGAGAAATTTAATGAAAAGGGCGCAGGATTTTCTAGCATTACTATAAAAAAACAATGAAAAAATAAACATGAAAAAGTTTTTTCAATTGAAAGTAAGGAGTAACATTGAAACTTAAAACGAACAGAGACTATTATGCATATGAGGGGTTCTAAAAATACTTTAGCGTAAAAAGCGAGGTATTTAGGAGGAGATAAATACCTCGCTCTTTATGCTAAAGTATTTTTAGTAATTTCAACTATTTATTCTACGGCCTTTCTGATTCAGGGGTCATTCTTAAATAATTGGGACAAAACTTACGATTTAGTGTAAAGAGCGAGGTATGAACGAGGGTATAAACCCCCTCATATACATAATAAAAATATAAAAATCTAGTAGTTTGTTACGTAAGTTAATTCTGAAGTTACGTATATCTTTTACTAATAAAAACGTTGGTTAAAAATTAAAAGTTCTAGTTGCCTTTTTAAATAACCGAAAAATTGGAGGGCAACTAGGCCTCTTTTCCCACCCCTTATTTCTGAAAATCGTCCGATCGAAATTAAGAGAAAGCCATTTAGCCAAAAAGGAATTAGTATGCAAATTTCATTTCAATAATTTATGTGCGGAGAGCCAAAATCAAACATGCATTAATTCAAAAACGTTCAGAATTTAAATAAAAAAAAACTAGCTTTTTTAACTGAAAGTAAGGAGCGACATTAAAACTTAAAACGAACAGAAATTACTCCGTATATGAAATGGCATGTCCCCTCCGCAATCCCTCGCTCTTTACGCAAAAGTTTGACTCTTTGCCACAATTCTACTTTTTAAAACATTTAAAAGCTTTAGCATAAATATCATCACAATGTGATGATGTTTATTTTTAATAATTAGTTAGGATTTTTTTACTAAAGATGGTGGATGCAGTGAAGATCTGCAAAGTAGAATAGCCATGACGCAGGGCGTTTTGTCGCAGCTGAAAAGACAAGTTTGGAAGAATAGGAAGATAAGCCGGCAAACTAAAATTGAAATATTAGCTGCTATGGTCATCACAGTGGTAAAGTATGTCTCTGTAACGTGGGCAGTTTCAAAAGCTGAGAGATGCTTGTTAAATGTTTCCTAGGGAAATTGTTCAAGGGACGGTTTGGGTACTCGTGTGGCAGATCCTACATCATTCTGAAAGTAGAATGAACTTGTGATTTGCTCCCAGTTTCTAAGACTATAATGAACGAAAGATGACTAGGCTACTTTTTGTAGACGAAGGATGGCAGATAACCAATGACTGTGCATTTTGCCATATATCAGGGGCGCAACAAAAGGTGTCCCTGAATGGTACAGAAGGTCATAAGAGAGGAATTAAAGGGAATTAAAACTCCATTAAAGAGGTTAAGAGTGAAGTTTTGTACAGACTGAGTGAAGAAGGAGCAAACGCACCCGTGTTGGCCTCAAATGGCTTGCACAGCATTGAGTTGCTAATAGTGGTAGAAACTATATTGTAGGATAATATTAGCATTGGTATCTAATAAATTTAACGTATTAGGCCTAAGATCGCTTGTTCAGTGTTGACAGGCGTTTAAGAACAGCTACATTGTTGATATTTTGGCTTACGAATTCGGATGTTTTGACCTAGACTTTTTGGTAGTTTTGAAAACTCAGCTCCTAATTGTAGCAAATTATATGTTGTATAGAATTCACTCACTCTGGTATGAAGGCTCATTCGGGCATTTATATCAGCACTTTAAATCGCCCTTTCCTCCAGATTGGTGCAAATGGGATTGGTGGTATTTATACTTAGGTGGATTTAGTGACTAGAAAACAGCAAAAAAAGTTTAAGCTTGTTAAAGAGAAATGCAATTAAAAAAAAAAGGTTACTGAATGTAAGATCTACGAGTGCAATAGGGAAGTAAAGACGGTATTAAAGTAAGAACAAAGGAGATGTGAGAACGAAGGAGGTGTGAAAGCGAAGGAGGTGCGATGCAGGCTATGATTAAAATTCTTGAGGATAGTTTAGATACAGCTGGAAAGCATATTGGTAGGATATTGGGACATGTTAAGGATACTGATAAAAACTAGTTAGTCCAGAGTTAAGGGACTCTCCGTCCCAGCACCAATGACCAGTACAAGGACTAGTCATTGCCAGTTATACATGAGAACGGGAGCAATTGTTGAGGAGAGACAGGCTGAAACCTTCTGAGAGTGAATTGAACTGTGATAAAGTTGTAGAATGATATGTAAATTAGTGAAAAAAATTCTGATACTTTAGAAATGTAGCAGGGTCTATTAAAGGCATTGGAAAAAATAAGGTTCTACGTACTGATAGTATGATAGTTGACCATTTAGAATATGATGGTTACGAAGTTAGAAGTAAAATACTGAAAATGATAAATATGGGATTTGATAAAGGAATTGTGAGGACAATTCCAATTAATCTACTTAACAAGAAAGTTGACAAGAGTGAAAGTCGTAATTATAGGGGGGTGAGCCTGACTTTAATGGGAAGCAAATTACGTAGCATGATGATACTTGTTGGTAAAACAGATGTTGCAGAGTTTAAAGAAAAGAACAGTGTGGCTTAGGAAAGAGAGAGAGATGTGTTGACCAAACTAACATGCTTTGGTAAATTCTCCACTTCACCCAATCACCAACCCCCAATCACTAATCACCCAAAATTCTTCCAACAACCAGCCCCCTTTAGTCCAAAATTTTATTGATGATTAAAATGGCATTTTATTCAACAGGTTTGGCACACCAGATAAATAACCAAAAGTGATTCGTTCCATGTACGATAATAATGTCGCTGCAGATAACAAAGCAGGCGATTCTAATAGTCGGTTTGGTGCGGAATCAGGAGTCAAACAAGGTTGGGTTTCAACCTTGTTTCTATGTTTTAGTTTAATGAGTGTTGTCATAAGGACGACATTAAGGCTAGTTGTAATGATGATATTAATGGTAAGATAAAAATGATAAATTTGCTAGCTTTAAACCTCGATCTGAAGCCATGCTGCGAAGGTGACCAGGGCTATTTGGAGGATTGAAAGGATAACATGTAGCCTTCCAATGGCCTTAGACCCTTAAAAAAGACTCTTGGGCTTATAATTTGCGACCAAATGAACTACGATGTCAATTCAAACATGACGGAATGGCATGATTACACAGCAATTAAAAAGTAGATTTAGAATTTAAGCGAGCAGAAATGATAAGATGAAGTAAAATGTCAGGAGCCTTTAATTAATTGTCTTTTTAATTGTTTAATTTTTAATTAAAAATTAAATTTTTATTGTCTTTTTTTAATTGTTTAATTCGTTTTTGTTGTTTTATTTTTTTACCAAGGGCGATTGCACCAAGCCATTTGACATAAAATATCGGACGAGAGATCATTCAAACAAAAATCTTAATTTATATTACTCTTTCTAAGTAACAGCGTAACACCGCCACAGCAAAAGATCACTATCTTTCCTGCTGTGCAGCAAAACAGCGATTCCGGTCCAGCTTGGATATAAATGCTATCAAGCAAAATTCTTGTGAAAAGACTACTGATGTAAGTTCCTCATTTCAAATGCTATACTGGTCAGGAGTAAAACATTTCTGTGACCTCGTTTCAAATGCTATACTGGTCAGGAGTAAAACATTTCTGTGACCTCGTTTCAAATGCTATACTGGTCAGGAGTAAAACATTTCTGTGACCTCGTTTCAAATGCTATACTGGTCAGGAGTAAAACATTTCTGTGACCTCGTTTCAAATGCTATACTGGTCAGGAGTAAAACATTTCTGTGACCTCGTTTCAAATGCTATACTGGTCAGGAGTAAAACATTTCTGTGACCTCGTTTCAAATGCTATACTGGTCAGGAGTAAAACATTTCTGTGACCTCGTTTCAAATGCTATACTGGTCAGGAGTAAAACATTTCTGTGACCTCGTTTCAAATGCTATACTGGTCAGGAGTAAAACACTTCTGTGACCTCGTTTCAAATGCTATACTGGTCAGGAGTAAAACATTTTTGTGACCTCGTTTCAAATGCTATACTGGTCAGGAGTAAAACATTTCTGTGACCTCGTTTCAAATGCTATACTGGTCAGGAGTAAAACATTTCTGTGACCTCGTTTCAAATGCTATACTGGTCAGGAGTAAAACATTTGTGTGACCTCGTTTCAAATGCTATACTGGTCAGGAGTAAAACATTTCTGTGACTTCGTTTCAAATGCTATACTGGTCAGGAGTAAAACATTTCTGTGACCTCGTTTCAAATGCTATACTGGTCAGGAGTAAAACACTTCTGTGACCTCGTTTCAAATGCTATACTGGTCAGGAGTAAAACATTTCTGTGACTTCGTTTCAAATGCTATACTGCCAAAGCATTACAAAACGAGAAAACAACGTAAATCACAGCCGATCTCGTTTTAGACTGCTGGGCAGTGGCCTAATCATCCATAAAAATATATACAATCCTAGCCAAATGAACGGTTATTATAGAAAATCTATACAGTAACACTAAAAAGAAAATGATATATCACTTTTCTACTATTTCATGGTGAAAAGTGTGATTTAATTTCCACAGATAATTTCAGCGATGTGTCTTAAAAGTCAATAACAAATACTTGAAGTGTATACTTCAAAGCAAAGACAAAAAACCTCGTCTTTTTCAGACCTGTGAGTTCCCTATGTGAAATTATAAGTCAGTATTGCCCCCGACACACATAGCTTTTTTTTTTAGGGAAGGGGCGCTGATTACAGCAGTTCAGTGGGCAAATGATATCAGTGTGAAAACAGTACGCTTCGCGCAAGATTTTCAAAACCAATCGTCATAGACACCAATAATCAACTATAGACTATCAATAGTTGCATGATTGACCTCAACTTATTATTTAGTTTTTATTATTATTATTCAGCACTTTTATTACTAAAATTCAATTTAATTGAAATTATTCCAATATTAAATTCTGCAGTTATTTTATTATTAAATATTTAATTAATATTATATTTATCTAGTTCTTTTGATTCTGTTGCTGAAGGGAAGGAAACCGATTGAGAATTTCTTTTTTGTATAAACTATGAGTAATGAGTGACGATAGGTCCTCAATATTGAAATTTTAGCGTGAAATAAAAATTACATTCACATGCTTACGTGGGCAAAAGTCTAAGCCTATATTTGGATAACCTATACCAAATCGAAAAATGATAACTCAAAGACTCATTTTCGGTATTTCCCCTCCTCTTCTTTTATGTGCTGGTTTAGGAGCTGAGGGGGGTTTAATACGTGCTAAGGTTTCAACTTATTATATATGTGTGTATATATTGGTTTTCATATCAACAAAACTTATAGTAAAGAGCGTGGGGCTTATGGGACATGGGCGTGATAGCCCCCACATTGAAATATAGAATAAAAGCTATTCATTTTCAGTCTTAGTCACCTGTTACTTTCAGTTCAAATAACTTTTTTTTTACGGTTTGGAAAGGTTTAAAAAAACGCTTAAAATGAGCAACCGGGCATATGGCTAATTACTTTTTCTGTTCCTAGAAAGTGAAAACGTGTTACTCGGAAATAATTCTTTTTTGTCTAAATAATAATATAAAAAAAATGATCCTTGTCTTCGTACGACTGGTTTAAGAGGTCAAACTGAAACTGAAAAGAAAATTTGCACTCTGAATTCTAAGAATTTTCTAAGATGATAAGAGGCTTTGATGCGACAGCAAAATTTTCTGGCAATGTGCAAAAGCACTATTATTCATACTTCACATGTCATATTTTCATTTTAATTATAAACTGTTGCTAATTGAGGAAGTTTACTTGGGTAGCTAAGGGTTGTGGTGTTAGCACCAAGGAGAGATGGATGGACAGATATTTTTAACAGGGCGACTAAAATTATTATAAATTTTAATGTGGAATATTATTGATTGTATTTCTATTTTAATAATAGACTGTTGCTAATTTAGGAAGTTCAGTGAAGTAGCTAAGAGTGAGGGTGTGAGTGCCAAGAAGAGACGGATGGATAGATTTTTAACCGGGCGACTATAATTTTATATATTTTAATTATGGACTTATATTGGTCGTATTTCTATTTTAATCATAGACTTTTGCTAATTGAGGAAGTTCAGTGAAGTAGCTAAGAGTTGGGGTGTGACTGCCAAGGAGAAACGAATGGGCAGATTTTTTTTAGACGGGTGACTATAATTTTTATAAATTTTATTTGTGACTTTTATTGATCGTATTTCTATTTTAATCACAGCCTGTTGCTAATTGAGGAAGTTTAGTGAATTAGCTAAGAGTTGGGGTGCGAGTGCCAAGGAGAGACGGATGGGCAGATATTTCTAAGCGGGCGACTGTAATTTTTATAAATTTTAATTGTAGGCTTTAGGTTATTTTAATCTTTGACTGTTGCTGATTAAGGAAGTTTAGTTGCGTAGCTAAGGGTGGAGGTTTGAGCACCAAGGAGAGATGGATCGGCAGATATTTTTAAGTGGGCGACCATAATTTTTATAAATTTTAATTGTAGACTTTAGGTTATTTCATTCTAAGACTGTTGCTTATTATGGAAGTTACGTAGTTAAGGGTTGGGGTGTGAGCACCAAGAAGAGACGGATGGACATATATTTTTAGCCGAGAGACTGTAATTTTTGTAAATTTTAGTTATAGACTTTTATTGAACCTATTTTTATTTTAATGTTAGACTGCTGTTAACTGGGGAAGTTTATTGAAGTATGTAAGAGTGGGGTTGTGAGTGCCAAGGAGAGACAGATCGATTTTAAACCGGGTGGCAATATTTTGTAAATTTTGATTGAAGACTTCTGTTGATCGTTAATAAGATTTTTATTTTAATCTTGGACTGTTGCTAATTACGGAAGTTTAGTGAAGTAGCTAAGGGTGGGGATGTGAGCACCAAGGAGAGATCGATGGGCAGAAATTTTAACCGGACCGCTAAAATTTTTGTAAGTTAGTGATTGTTAATAAAATTTATATTTAACCATAGACCCTTGCTAATTGTGGCAGTTTAGCTGTGTAGCTAGGGTTGGGGTATGAGCCCTGAGGAGAGACTAATGAGCTGGTATTTCTAACAGGGCAGCTATAATTTTTTTTCTAAGTTAAAATTGTAGACTTTTATGGACCGTTAATAGTGTTTTTATTTTAATAATAGACTGTTACTAATTGAGGAAGTTTAGTTGTGTAGCTAAGGGTGAGGGTGTTGGTTCGAAGGCGAGATAGGTGGGCAGAATTTTAAGATGGGCAGAAGTTAAAATTGTAGATTTTTTTTAGACCTTAAATACTATTTTATTCTAATCACAGACTGTTGCTAATTTAGGAAGTTCTGTTGTGAAGCTAAGAGTGGGGATGTGAGAGCCAAGGCAAGGTGGATGGAGAGAAATTTTTGACCGGGCCGCTATAATTTTTATTAATTGTAGACTTTTACTGATAGTTAATAATATTCTTATTTCAACCATAGACTGTTGCTAATTGAGGAAGTTTAGTTACGTAGCTAAGGGTGGGGCTGTGTGTGGCAAGAAGAGATGGATGGGCAGATATTTTTAACGGGGTGATTATAACTTTTGTAAATTTTAACTGTAGAGTTTCATTGGTCGCTAATAATATTTTATTTTGATCATAGACAGTTGCTTATTGATTAGTTGCGTAGCTAAAGATGGGGGTGTGAGCACCAAGAAGAGACAGGTGGGCAGAGATTTTTAACCGGGTAGCTGTAATCTCTTATCATTTTAATTGTAGACTTTTATAGACTGTTACTAATGTTTTTACTTTTATCATAGACTGCTGCTAACTGAGGAAGTTTAGTCGCGTACCTGAGGGTAGGGGTGCGAGGACCAAGGAGAGACGAATGAGTAGAAGTTTTAATCGGGCAGATATAATTTTTTAAAAATTTTAATTTCAGACTTTTATACACCGCTAATAATATATATATTTTAATCATAGACTGTTGCTAATTGAGGAAGGTTTGCTAAGTGCGGGTTGTGAGCTTCAGGGCGAGATGAATGAACAGATTTTTAGTTACGTAGTTAAGAATGGGGCAAATATTTTTTGCACTGAGGATAGTTTAGTGGATGTCGTTGGTAAATTATTTGTTCTTTTTTTCGTTTTATTCACTGGATGAGAAAAACCCTCGTTGGTTTTGTCTTTTACTTAATTTCTTTTTGTCCTTTGTTTCTTGCCACACATTATGTATAACCAGCGTACTCTCCGAGGGTGTTTGCGCTATGAGCAAATGTGAAACTTAAAGTACATGTTCATTGAAGTCTCTAGGTAAGTCGAAGGACGTTTAATGTGCTTCGCTCATGAAAATAGCGCATCTATAGTACCTTGGGAATGCCTTTGGGGACTGAGTTGAAACTTTCAGGGAATTTTATTCCACTTTAACATTCCCTGAAAGTTTCAACTCAGTCTATAGTACCTTCGGAATGCCATAGGGGACTAAGTTGAAACTTTCAGGGAATGTTGAAGTGGGACAAGGGAACTTTAATTATCGTGTTTGTGGAAGGGATGAGGGCGGGATCCCACGATTTTCCTGTATATCAGAAAATTGGCCGCACCCCTCAAAACCCCACTCTCGACGATGAAGTTTCAACGGTAATTTGCTGGAAGATTTTTAGAGTGAAGAACCGCCAAGTGTTTTTTTTTTTTTTTTTTTTTTTTTTGATCGAGTTTTTGTTATCAAAACACTAAAACTAAAAATCTTGCTGTAGACTACAAAGCAAATGCGAATAAATATCCCCCTTCCATTTTCAACGAAATGCGAGAAACTATTTTTTTATTACATTTGAAAAATTTTAGTGTAAAAATTAAGGGACTGAGGGAATGGTGTCCCCCTCAAATGATGGATGGTTTATGTTTGTTCTGATTTCTTAGGTCAATTTCTACTGTTTTTGTGTCAATATACTTTTTTTCGAACGGCTGAAGTTCCTTGCCAAATCAACTCTAGTCCAGAAGAAATATTTTAGTTTGGGAGATTGAGCCTCCTTAAATTTTCTCCCCCAATAAGGAAAAGAAAATATTTTCTTCGTGCTGGTTTGAAAGTTTCAAGAATTGGTGCCTGGGCCAAGAGAACTATACACTTAGTTTGGAGGAGGGTTTTTAAGGAGCCGAGGCACGGACCCAAACCCTCTGATCTCTGATTAACTTTGAAATTACATTCACAATTTCTTGTTCCAACAGGAGCCTACTGCAAAAGATAACGTAGTAAAAGTATGAATTGCCCGAAAAGGTAAAAGGGCCATAAAAGACCGAAAGAACCAAACTAAATTTTTATCGAACAACGTGAAAGCTGTTACCTTACAATCCTGGACTAAGGGGACCATAATTAATAATAAATTATGTTGAGGGTACAGGCCAGCTAAAAATTGCCTGTTTTTCCAGTTGGCTTGAAACTTCTATCTGGATTTCCTTGCGCAAAGAGGAACTCCAATCAACAAAATGAAGAAAGAATGCAGTCTTGCCTTAAAATTAGGACCACAAAAAGGCTGAAGCCCCTTTTTCTGAAGAAGCCGAAACTTAAAGGCATGGACAAGTGGACCCTAACGTATTTGAAAAATTTAGTTTGGAGGAACGGTCCTCCTCCAAATACAACACATCGATTAAATAAAACCACACAATCCTTTTTTCGATCGTTTCTAGAATTACACGTGGACAGGTACAAGAGAAACGTAATAAAAAGCATCGATTCGTGATGTTGGAAAATATACACAATATTTTTCTCTGTCACTCCCAGAGCCTACCAAACGACGTAGTTCGGGTGTAGCGTAAACGGCCAAGTTTGTCTTCTTGGAAAATGCTTTAAATTATCTTTTCTTAAATGAAAACTTCGCGCTGGGGTAAAAATAATGTACGTTTAAATTGAGACACTTTGAACTGATTAACGATCTAAAACCGAACTTATTACTGACTCCTAGTTCTAATCCTTAACTACTCCAAAAAAGCAATTAAGTAATTAAGGTAGAATTTTACTTTTAATCGCCATTGACGCTCTGATCTTTGGAAAATGTAGCCTAAACCATAGTTCTGATAGAACGTAAACATTGATTTGCCCAGCGAAAATTTATTGGCCGAGTCAAAACCAGACCTTTCGAAAGTCTAATTACCACACTCACTCTTATCACCTTTATACAACCCCTGTTTATACAGTGGCTTAATTAAGGTTTTCCTAAAGTGGTTAGGTACTTCCCCTTTTTCATAAATCATATTTATAATCTTAGGTAACTTATTTCTAACTCCAGAACCATCATATTTAAGAAAGTCATTTACCACACCATCAGCACCTGCAGCCCAAATATTTTTAATCCTTTTAGGACTGTCGCTAATTTTTCTTTACAAAACATATCTTCCTTCGCATCGAAGGTTTCACAAACTCTTTCATTTTCCTCTATATCTTTTCCTGCAATTCCATCTTCGTTTAGCACATTTTCAAAATGTTCTGCCATCACTCTTTAATTCTTTTCTTATCACTGATTGTGGCCCCGTTCCTATCTTACTGAGACAAGTCCAGATTGACTACTGCCTCCTAATTTATTAACATATCAGTACAATATTTTATTATTATACTGTCTAGCGGCATCGTCCAAATTCTCGGTGACTTTATCACTGGCCTCTACTTCACACCTCCTTAGTTCATATTTTAATACTTTTTCCACTTTCTTTACATTCCTTTTGTTTTCACATGATCTATCACTCAGTTAATTCTTGTACAGACCCCTTCTCCTCTCTATCCAACTTAGAGTTTTCCCCCTAATATTCCTAGCTGCAGTCCTGCGGTCCTTTATTCATTTCAATTTATGTCCAATTGGATCTAATTTATTAATTCATAGTAATTCCTATTCTTTAAGGCTAAGTTATATAAAAAAAACAAGTTTTTTCAACTTAAAGCAAGGAGCAACATTAACGCTTAAAACGAACGGAAATTATTAGGTGTATAAGGGGATTTGCCCTCTCTTCAACACCTAACTCTTCACGCTAAAGTTTTAAGGCGCTTTAAAAAAAAATACTTATTGTTCCAATTAAACGACCCTTGTGTTTCAGGAGTCGCTTTTAAAGAATTGGGACAAAATTTAAACTTTAATGCAAGGAGCGAGGTGTTGAGGAGAGGGCAATCACCTCTTAAACTTAATAATTTGTGTTCGTTTTAAGTTTTAATGTTGCTCCTTACTTTCAGGTGAAAAAACTTGCTTTTTTCATTTAATTTCTGATTCTTTTTTTAAATAATGCCAGGATATCCAAGAAAAAATCCCCCTCCCCATGGAAACATCCTCTAGACAATTCAATCCTAGGGAAAATTTACTCTGGACAATTACCCTTGACATCTCCAAGCGTAAAATTGAATCGGTAAAGAGAAAGTAAGACATATAAAGAAATTTTGTATAGGAATTCTGGATCATTCCCCGGTGTAAAATTTCCCCTAAAAAATTAACCCCTGGAAACTTTCTTCTCCATGGAAAATTCTCTCCGTGAAAAGTCTCCCCAGCAGAAAATTCGTCCTCCCCTCCGTACCCGAGAAATATATCCATACTTCCCAATAACGAATTAGATACTATAGGTAAATCAATGGCCAAATCTTATAACTTAAAGACCTTTCTCTAGGGGCTGTGGGACGTCATGTTATTTCCAAGGACATAGTTATTGGGTCTTTCAACTATATGGAACAAAATAGCTATCTCAAAATTTTAATTCGACGATTTTGAGAAAAAAGTGGCGTTGGAGGGGGCTATTTTCCCTCCATTTTTGGTCACTTAAAAAGGGCAATAGAACTTTTCATTTCCGTTAGAAGGAGCCCTCTCCCAAGGTTCTAGGCCCACTGGGTTGAAAAAAAAAAAAGACATCTGTGATTTTTCTTCTGGCAAAAATTACAAGATTCCACATTTTTGCAGATAGGAGCTGGAATCCTCTACAGTAGAGTTATTTGATACGCTGAATCTGATGGTGTGATTTTCATTAAAATTATATGACTTCTAGGGATTTCCCCCTTTGTTCAAAAATTAGACAAATTTTCTCAGGTTCGTAGCTCTTGATGGGTGATACTAAACTTAACGAAACTTGTGTATTCGGAACCAGCATAATCAGCCGATTTTTGTTATGTTTTCTATTGGTATCAAAATTCCATTTTTGGAATTGTCAAAAGGCTTGTTACTTTCCGTTCGTTACCACGAGCTTTTTGATTATCATATATTTTACATCTGTTCATTTGGCTTTAGATATGACTCTTCATTTTCTGTTGAAAACCTTTAAGGATGATTTTTTTTTTTTTTATGACAGTTGTGCCTAAACACCCTGGTAAAACCACGGAGATAGAAAGAAGAATACATAGCAGCAAGATGAAGACAGAAAAATAGAAAATCGGAAAACAGAAAGGTATAGATAGAATAACAAAACAAAAGGAAAGAGACCAGGTAGTGGCAATGAAGAAAACAGAAAATGCAAAAAATAGAGGGATTGAGATATAAAGGCCTGGTTGTTGCTATTTACTATATAATTTGACTCGACATTAAATGTAGAACCTACCACGGAAGTTGGCAGAGCCAGGCCTCTAATTTTTCTTCAGTCTCTAATGTCGAAACAGCCTTACAAATACTAAGTAAAGTAACAAATTGCAGCTAATGAAGGCAAGGTAACTATCAAGTGCCCATATAAGAAACCATAACAAAGAACAGCTCAAGATATAATCAAAACAAGTCTTTCTTATATCCCCTTATACATGTACAAGTCACAATTAGCTAAGTTGTTAAAAATATATGGAGAGCCTTTTTTTAAAGCAATAATTTTTTAGTAGGCTGTTAATGTCAAACTGCTAATTTTTCTATTGGTTAATGTCGCCACTCCTCCGTTCACCTGTACCTAAATGTATAATTATACTAGGCCAAACATTGATTATACCTCTCATACCTGGGCAGTATACCCAATCGCCTAGAAACAAGAAAGACTCCATAAAAATTAAGTCTTAAAGTAATACAGTAGCTTGAGTTGGCAACAGCATATCTTATTAATTAGAAACATGACCTATACAACCCTAAGATCATAAAGATGTCAGCCTCTTACAACGATTTTAGTTTATAAGCTTGGGTAGCCACTATACTTTTCAACCAAAAAACCCGTTTTGTATTGTTTTCCTATATATAGTAGCAGGAAAATCGTTTAAAAGGCTACGGGGGTTTTATAAGCACCCTTGTGGAGGGATGAAGCTCAGTGTAAACATTATAAATCATGTGAATATCATCTGATCAGCATCTTTGACTAAATTCGTTGTTTTGAAGCGACTTTATAATGGCTTAATGCCAAAGAGGCACGGAGGTTAAATAGAACGGCACAAAAAAACTGGAAGTCTTCCATACTGTAAACCATCCATTTATTAAACCATCCATCCATCCATCCAACCATTCTCCTTTTCCGTAAGGCTTTATATATCCTGAAGAATAAATTTTGTTCTGCCCTATCATCACATTAAACTTCTCAACGCTTAAAAACCCTATGTTAGGTCCTGCGTCAACCTAACCATAGGCTTTCACACAACGTAATTAGTTTCCTGTGTTAAAGGGTTAAAATAACTGCGTTAGTTATAACCTAAACAAAGGTATTATCGATTGACAATCGTTTTGGATTGCAGGGTTGTAAAACGTAAAAATAAATTTTACAATCTATATTGTCCACATCTCCACAATCGGATTGTGTAAAGAAATTGACTTTTGGCATAATATTTGAGTAGTTGAAGAGTGGAAATTATTACATATTTTTATTTAGAAATTTGGGAATTACTTTGTGGATATTATTCGTTTCTATTATTCTATATACAACCCCCCCCCCCCCCACTGACACATCATACCTTTGGTATTTTGGGACCTATCAAGAAAAATTAATATCACATGCTAAAAATGAAACTAGAAAAAAGAAAAAACTGGCTATAAGGTTCCTTAGAAAAAATCCTGCCTTCTAGAGCAACACAAAATTTACAAATGTTATCAAACAGTTCGTGGTAACGAACTGTAGTAAGGAGCGACCCGGCTCAATAGTAACCGAAATTCTAAAAAATGGAATTTTGATACCAATAGTTACATCAAAAAATCGCATTTTAATGCTGATTTTAAATATATAACTTTCATCAAGATTAGTCTTACTTATCAAAAGTTACGTGTCTGAGAAAATTTGCCTCATTTTGTAAAATAGGGGAAAAAACCCCCTAAAAGTCGTACAATCTTAAAGAAAATCACACTATCAGATTCAGCGTATTAGAGAACGTTTTTGTAGAAGTTTCAAGCTCCTATCTACAAAAATGTGGAATTTCGCATTTTTTGCCAGGAGACAAATCACGGATGCGTGTTTATTTGTTTTTTTGTTTGTTTCTTTTCCTCAGGGGTGATCGTATCGACCCAGTGGTCCTAGAATGTTGCAAGACGGCTCATTCTAACGAAAATTAAACGTTCTAGTGCCCTTTTCAAGTGACCAAAAAAATTGGAGGGCACCTAGGCCCCCTCCCACGCTCATTTTTTCCGCAAAGGCATCGGATCGAAATTCTGAGATAGCCATTTTATTCACCATAGTCCAAAAACCTAATAAATGTGTCTTTGGGGACGATTTACTCCCCCGCAGTCCCCGTGGGAGGGGTTGCAAGTTACAAATTTTGATCTGTGTTTACATAGAGTAATGGTTACTGGGAAGTGCACAGACGTTTTCAGGGGTTTTTTGGTTTGGGAGGGAGATTTGATTTGGAGGGGGGGTTACATGGGAGGATCTTTACAAGGAAAAACTTCTCATGGAAGAAGAGACTTTCAATGAAGGGGGTGCAGGATTTTTTAGCATTATTTAAAAAAAACAATGAAAAAATAAATATGAAAAGTTATCTTCTACTGAAAGTGAGGAGCAGCATTAAAACTTAAAACGAGCAGAAATTATTGCGCATATGAGGGGTTTACCTCCTCGTAATACCTCGCTCTTTACGCTAAAGCATTTTTAGTAATTTCAACTATTTATTCTACGGCCTTTGTGATTCAAGGGTCATTCTTAAGGAATTGGGACAGAATTTAAGCTTTAGTGTAAAGAGCGAGGTATCGACGAGGGGTAAACTCCCTCATATACGCAATAAAAACATACGAATATAGAAGTTCGTTACGTAAGTTAATTCGTAAATTACGTATATTTTTTACTAATGAAAATGTTCGTAAAAAAATTAATAGTTCTAGTTGCCTTTTTAAGTAATCCAAAAATTGGAGGGCAACTAGGCTTCCTCCCTCTCTCACTTTTTCTCAAAATCTTCCGATTAAAACTATGAGAAAGCCATTTAGCCGAAAAAAATTAATATGCAAATTTCGTTTTAATTATTTATGTGCGGAGAGCCAAGATCAAAACATGCATTAATTAAAAAACGTCCAAAAATTAAATTAAAAAAAGTTTTTTTTAAATGAAAGTAAGGGGCAAAATTAAAACTTAAAACGAACAGAAATTACTCCGTATATGAAAGGAGCTTTTCCTCCTCAATGCCCCGCTCTTTACGCTAAAGTTTTTTACTGTTTTAAGAAGTAGAGTTAAGAGGAAGAGTCAAACTTTATCGTAAGGAGCGAGGCGTTGAGGAGGAAAAGCCCCTTTCATATACGGAGTAATTTCTGTTCCTTTTAAGTTTTAACGTCGCTGTTGAATCTACAACATGCAATCCAATAACCTTTATCAGACATAGGATTGTGGAAACGCTATTCTCGGATTGTACGTCTAAAATTCTATATCCATGATCACACTGTGAATAGAAATCGAACCTGAATATAATATCAGATTCGAATTGGCAACTGAGATTGTCTCAAGTCCTTTTAGACAAACGTAAAATTCCATAAAACTATGATCATTGTCTAAAATCTTCAAAATCATCACAAGCAAAAATTCAAAACTATAAACGTTGAATGAAGATGGACGTACGATTTCTCATTTTGTGTGAGAGGCTTTCTAGGAAAAGTTTACTAATTTATTTTTAAATTTATTAACAGCTTATCTAGTAATCCCATTTTGTTGTTATTAGTTTTACTAGCCTGAGTCTACTAGAAACATTGGCAGATTCCTGTTGGGCTGGGAGGGACTCCGCCCCCCAAGATTTTTTCCAGCGCCCTCATTCCTTTTTATCTGTCTTCGCTCTTCTTTAAAATAAATTTGTCAATTTGGTCATTTATTGACACCCATGGCACATAGCCCCCACCCTCAATATTTCACTCTAGATCCGCCCCTGACTGGGCGCTACGTTCGTTACGGACAAAATCTACGCCATAAAATAACATAAAACGAACCGTTCAACCTTAAGTCATGCTTGTGTGAAATGTTATGCAGCGTAGTATGAAAGCCCCATTAGCTGGACAAAAACTGGAAAGACAAAAACTTTAATGAATGAAATTCATTTTTCTTACGTTAAAGTGTCAAAATTGATATATTTGATGACAAAATGCTTGGATTTGAGGAACAAGAAATTATTTATATTTATTGTTCTTATTTTAAAGCATCTGTGGACAACGATTGTGCTAGTTGTATATGATGATAAACAATAAAATAGTGTGGCAGTGGGGAGGGGGTCGTTTTGATATAAAGGGAAATAGACATAAGAATCATTAGCATGAAACGTAGCAACCTCTGTATTAAACGTAACAAAAAGTCTTACGTAACGTAATGAAAAGTCGTAAATTTATAAACTGAGTGGCTCTAATGACGACAGCAGTGAGCTACGTAGCATGGGCAAAGAGAAAGTACTTGGTAAACGGTAATCTTTACTCCTTGACATCCTCCAATACCAACCCACATAGCCCCTATTTACAAGCACCGCTACAAAATTCCCAAAGGGAGGGGGGAAGTTCTACAAAACCTTTGTTTCTACCATCATATAAATGGGAATATTACTTGTTCCCTATTTGGCAAAAAAAATGGCTTCTTGTTTCCTAAGGGGGACCATTGCCCCCCTGGCTAGCAGTAAAGAGTTTTAGTTTACCAAGATCTAAAGAGAATATTTCTCAATCCAATTTTCGTAAGAATTTTAATGTCTTCTTGTTTCCCAGGGGGAGGGGTCCATGGTATAGACTTCAAGATGATTCCTCAGACCATTCTGGTTTTTGCATATAATAAAAAAAAATGATAATAAGCTCAACCGCAGGTATAAATTTTCAGGCCTCAATTCTTCTTTTATGCTCTGCTAAGCAATACAGGGCCAAGGGATCGATCCGTGTTCCTACGAGGTTGGCCGACAGGCTTGCTACTTGTCAGGATTGTAAAAACCCTAAGCGACTGAAAGGTCAATTACACGCCTTATGCGCCTAAGTCTTTATCTTCCTTTAGGCTATATTTTGAAAACTGTATAATAACTTTTCATCGTATTAGGGTTGACAACATTTGTTGACAAGATACTATTTCGTATATTTACTCAATTCCCCCCGAATTAAGTGGAATACAAGATGAGCATTAAAAACAAAATCTCCAACAAAATATTGAATTAACGATTTTATAGGAAATGAAAAAAAATAGCCTAGAAAAATAACTGTAAAATACAGTAAAAAACGAAAGGGCTCAAAAGTAATAGTGCCCTATTTAAGTAACCAAAAAAATTGGAGGGCACCTCGGCCCCCTCCTAAGCTCATTTTATCCCAAAGTCAACGGATCAAAATTTTGATATAGCCATTTTGTTCAGCATAGTCGTAAAACCTAATAACTATGTCTTTGTGGTGACTTACTCCCCCACAGTCCCCAGGGGAGGGGCTGCAAGTTATAAACTTTGACCATTGTTTACATGTAGTAATTGTTATTAGGAAGTGTACAGACGTTTTCAGGGGGGATTTTTTTTGGTTGGGGGAGGGGAGCCGAGGGGAGGGGGTTACTTGGGATGATCTTTCCATGGAAAATTTATCAAGGAGGAAGACAATTTCAATGAAGGGGGCGCAAGATTTTCTAGTATTCTTGAAAAAAAAAGAAAAAATAGATATGAAAAACTTTGTTCACATGGATGTAAGGAGCAGCATTAAAACTTAAAATGAATAGAAATTATTACGCATTCGAGGAGGTTCATCTCCTCCTAAATATCACGCTCTTTACGCTAAAGCATGTTATGTAGTTTCAACTATTTATTCTACGACCTTTGTGATTCAGAGGTCATTCTTAAAGATTTGGGATAAAATTTAAGCTTTAATGTAAAAAGCAAGGTATTGACGAGGAGGTGAACCCTCTCATATACGTAATGAAAATATACGAATATAGAAGCTCGTTACGTAAGTTAATTTGTAAGTTACGTATAATTATTACTAACAAAAACGTTCGTAAAAAATTAAAAGTTCTAGTTTCCTCTTTAAGTAACCAAAAAATTGGAGGGCAACTAGGCCTCCTCCCCCACCCCCACTTTTTCTCAAAATCGTCCTATTAAAACTACGAGAAAGCAATTTAACCCAAACAAAATTAATATGCAAATTAGGTCCTGGATTGGACCTAGTAGAATGAGCCTTTTCGCGACATTCTAGGACCACTCGGTCTATACAATCACCCCTGGGATAACAAATAAATAAACAAGCGCCCGTGATCGGTCTTTTGGCAAAAATTACAAAATTCCACATTTTTAGATAGGAGCTTGAAACTTGTACAGTAGGGTTATCTGATACGTTGAATGTGATGATGTGATTTTCGGTAAGATACAATGACAAATGAAAGGGCTCATTTGAAAACGGAAATGAAAAGTTCTAGTGCCCTTTTTAAGTTACCAAAAAATTGGAGGGCACCTAGGCCCCCTCCCACGCCAATTATTTTCCCAAAGTCAACGGATCAAAATTTTGAGATAGCCATTTTATTCAGCATAGTCGAAAAACCTTATAACTATGTCTTTGGGGACGACTCACTCCCCCACAGTCCCTTGGAAGGGGCTACAAGTTACAAACTTTGACCAGTGCTTACATATAGTAATGGTTATTGGGAAGTGCACAGACGTTTTCAGAGGGATTTTTGGTGGGAGGGGCTGAGAAGAGGGGGATATGTTGGGGGAACTTTCCATCGAGGAATTTTTCATGGGGAAGGAAAATTTCCATGAAGGGAGCACAGGATTTTCTAGCATTTATTAAAAAAAATAATGGAAAAATAAATATGAAAAAGTTGTTTCAACTGAAAGTAAGGAGCAGCATTAAGACTTGAAACGAACAGAAATTATTACGCATATGAGGATCTCACCTCCTCCTAATACCTCGCTCTTTATGCTAAAGTATTTTTAGTAATTTTAACTATTTATTCTACAGCTTTTGTGATTCAGGGGTCATTCTTAATGAATTGGGACAAAATTTAAGCTTTAGTGTAAAGAGCGAGGTATTGACAAGGGGGTGAACCCCTCATATATGTAAATAAAGCATGAGGATACAAAAGTTAGTTAAGGAACCTAATTTATAAGTTACGCATATCTTCTACTAATAAAAACATTCGTAAAAAATTAAAGGTTCTAGTTGCCTTTTTAAGTAACCAAAAAATTGGAGGGCAACTAGGCTTCCCCCCCCCCCGCTCCTTTTTTTCTCAAAATCATTCGATCAAAACAATGAGAAAGCCATTTAGCCAAAAAAATAAATATGCAAATTTCGTTTAAATTGTTTCCCTGCGGAGAGCCAAAATCAAAACATGCATTGATTCAAAAACGTTCAGAAATTAAATTAAAAAAAACATCGTTTACTTTTGGAAAAAATTAGCGTGGGAGGGGGCCTAGGTGCCCTCCAATTTTTTTGGTCACTTAAAAAGGGCACCACGATGACCCCTGGGGAAAAGAAAAATAGAAAAAAAAAAAATAAACACGCACCCATGATTTGTCTTCTGGCAAAAAATACGAAATTCAACATTTTTGTAGATAGGAGCTTGAAATTTTTGCTATTAGGTTCTCTGATACGCTGATTCTATGATTCTATGATCGTTAAGATTTTATGACTTTTAGGGAGTGTTTCCCTTATTTTCCAAAATAAGGCATTTTTCTCAGGCTCGTAAATTTTGATCACAGAGACTAAATTTGATGAAACTTATATATTTAAAATCAGCATGGAAATCCGATTCTTTTGATGTATCTTTTAGCCTCGAAATTCCGATTTTTAGAGTTTCGTTTACTATTGAGCCGGGTTGCTCCTTACTACAGTTTGTTACCACGAACTGTTTGATTAGTTTGCAGAGAAGGCTCCTTGAAAAATGAAAGCTTCAGGTTAAGTACGCTAAAGTTTGACTCTTTGCCACAGTTCTACTTTTTAAAACAGTTAAAAACTTCAGTGTAAAGAGCGAGGGATTGCGGAGGGGACAACCCATTTCATATACGGAGTAATTTCTGTTCGTTTTAAGTTTTAATGTCGCTCCTTACTTTCAGTTAAAAAAACTAGTTTTTTTATTTAATTTAAATTCCAAGACTAGCTTAGCGTTACTAAAAGAACTCGGGAAACCAAGTAAAAACTTGCAATTTGTTAAGAAAGATACAGATTGATGAAATTTGCCAATTTAAAAATTTGGAAAATAAGGAATGTATAAAAAAAACCATGTGAAAATGACTATTACATTGAGCAGAAAACTCAAAATATGGCAAAACGGCAAAATATGGCCGTTTATTGATCTAAACGCTTTTCTAATTTTTTTTTCCAGTCTATAAGTTTAAAAAATAAGGGAGGTATAAAAAAAAACATGTGGAATGACTATTGCATTAAGCACAAAATATGGCAAAGTTAGGGCAAAATATGACCATTTATTCATTCAAATTCTTTTCTAATTTCTTTCCCAATCTATTAATTTTAAAATAGGGAGGCATAAAAAAAAACATGTGAAATGACTATTACATTGAGCAGAAAACTCAAAATATGGCAAAACGGCAAAATATGGCCGTTGATTGATCTAAACGCTTTTCAATTTTTTTTTTCCAATCTATAAGTTTAAAAAACAAGGGAGGTATAAAAAAAAACATGTGGAATGACTATTGCATTAAGCACAAAATATGGCAAAGTTAGGGCAAAATATGACCATTTATTCATTCAAATTCTTTTCTAATTTTTTTCCCAATCTATTAATTTGAAAATAGGGAGGCATAAAAAAAAACATGTGAAATGACTATTACATTGAGCAGAAAACTCAAAATATGGCAAAACGGCAAAATATGGCCGTTGATTGATCTAAACGCTTTTCAATTTTTTTTTTCCAATCTATAAGTTTAAAAAACAAGGGAGGTATAAAAAAAAACATGTGGAATGACTATTGCATTAAGCACAAAATATGGCAAAGTTAGGGCAAAATATGACCATTTATTCATTCAAATTCTTTTCTAATTTCTTTCCCAATCTATTAATTTTAAAATAGGGAGGCATAAAAAAAAACATGTGAAATGACTATTACATTGAGCAGAAAACTCAAAATATGGCAAAACGGCAAAATATGGCCGTTTATTGATCTAAACGCTTTTCTATTTTTTTTTTCCAATCTATAAGTTTAAAAAATAAGGGAGGTATAAAAAAAACATATGGAATGACTATTGCATTAAGCACAAAATATGGCAAAGTTAGGGCAAAATATGACTATTTATTCATTCAAATTCTTTTCTAATTTTTTCCCAATCTATTAATTTGGAAAAACAAGCCAGGTATATAAAAAAAACATGTGAAATGACTATCGCATTGAGCAGAAAACTCAAGATGTGGCAAAGTTACGGCAAAACATGGCCGTTTATTGATCCAAAAGTTTTTTTTGTTTTTTTTCCTATCTATAAATTTGGAAAATAAGAGAGGCAAAACAAGTGAAAAAACTATCTTAATATGTGAATTGACAATAAGGGAGGTATAAAAAAATATGTGAAATGACTATTACATTGAGAAGAAAACTCATAATATGGCCGTCTATTGATTCAAATGATTTTCTATTTTTTTTTCCAATGTATAAACTTAGCATTGATTTACAATATCAAGCTGAAGCATAATAGGGCAACAAAAACTTAGATAAGAGAGCAAATATTGACCAGAGCAAATTGACAATAGCAAAAGACTTTATATAGACATGAGCAAAAGACTTTATATAGACATGAGCAAAAGACTTTATATAGACATGAGCAAAAGACTTTATATAGACATGAGCAAAAGACTTTATATAGACATGAGCAAAAGACTTTATATAGACATGAGCAAAAGACTTGTATCAGTAATAAAACTGCAAAAACCTCTTGCCCAATGACTATCGCAAGCTCTAAGAGATCCAAGTAGTTTAAAAAGATTTATTAATAAATAATACCTTATCGATCAAGATTCGAAAAAAGGTGCAAATTATGAACTGAGGGGGGTTGAACCCCAGGGTCTGGTTTTCAACCCTCCAGCTACAATTCTTAAAGAGTCGCTGTGTAACGACCAGCTCAAAAAGATGCATCATGTATATAATTAATCATTTGAGGAAGGGTCGGGGGGGGGGGGGGGGCAGATTTTTGCTTTAATAAACGGAAAAAAACTGTAAATGCCAAACAAATTTTTGACTATTCGATTCCAACAAATGATCAACATTATAAAAGAAACGAATAACTACCGGTTTCGTTCTCAAGGAGTTATCTGATCATTGAAAACTTGGCTAAACATGGTCTCAAAACAATTAACAGTTACGTCAGGTACAATATTTCCACGTTTATTGGGCTAGGAGGAGCAAGGTGGGGTTCAGACCCCAGGGTCCTGCAACATTGTTGCCTGACATTCTTCAAAGATCCAATACTTCGATCTCACATATAAGAATTGAATCCCGATTTTCTGAGCTGATATGACCATGATCTGAACTGGAATTATTTTTTTGGTAAAAAGAAGTTCATGATTTCTTATGCTTAAATATTTTATCAAAAAACTTAATTTCTGAGTTACTTCACAACTTTTGTCATTTCGGGTACTAATTCTAACTTTCAGGGCTTTAATAACGAGCATATAAACCAAAGAGTGTTTCTAGTACATTTTGCAGGGGCGGAGGGTTCAAATAATAGTTTTGTTTTCACCAGAAGTTTAATGAGAGTATTTGTCATATTCCTCTTATGAATCATTTATTAAAATATTATCTTGTTTCCCATTTGAAAAACTATCAGTCTCCTCCAGCTCTCTCCTTACCCTCCTTGGTGGTGAACCTTCCTTATTTTTTTTATTATTAACAAATAGGTTACACAACAAGAAATCTCCATATAATAATAACAAAAAAAACTAAATATTATCTCTTATTATCAAAATAGGTCCCGAACATTGTTTGGGACGTGTTCGG
The DNA here is from genome assembly GCF_032884065.1 of Artemia franciscana. Lineage (NCBI taxonomy): Eukaryota > Metazoa > Arthropoda > Branchiopoda > Anostraca > Artemiidae > Artemia > Artemia franciscana. The sequence continues at coordinate 50,565,168 of NC_088871.1, read as the reverse complement.
GATAGCTAACAAAAAAAATGCACTTCAGAAAAAAGTCCTAGTGTAGCCCTTTACAGTATAAGCTTTATTATAGACAAACGATTCATTAGGCTATTTTTCGGAATTCCATTCCAATTTTTCGCAATTCACGATTCCAATTTCGCAACTACCATGATGATGGCAATGCCTAAGCAGAATTCATCGATTTTTAGAATTCTTTTGATAAATTTGCATCAATTCAAATTAAGTATAATTTCAAATTTTAATGACTGTGATACTTCTATAAAAAAAAAGACAGTGATACTATCCAAACTAAGAAATTCCTCGCTCCATTATTATATGAGTTGGTTAACGTATGAGTCTTTGTATATTAGAATCAGTAGCCAGTAGGTGTTTGAGGATGGTAGCAACCTCCCTCCCTACAATTCATATCTTCTAAATATGTGTAGAGATACTGTTTTCTGCATTTGCTTTAAAACTTACATTTCAATTTAATTGAATTTAATACGTGCTTAATTGATTATTTTCTTTTTTGCAGTGACTGCCATCTATATTCAGTATCAAAGTGATTTATAAAAGTTGAAAGTCTGCAACCTAGAAATTTGTAAATACAGTTGTGCCTTCAAATATCCCTGTCTTGATCTTTGTTAATATTTTACAATTTTCTTCTTATATTATTTTAAACACTGGTTTCATCAGTAATCTAAAAACACACCGTGAGCTCTTTGGAAGCATTACACTTTAGGGGCTCTAATTCATAGCAATTTAGGGGAGAAAGGGCTTTTCTTTTTAATTTTATATTAATGAAAGTACAAACAAGTTATTTTTAAGGATCTGGCAGGGGGAAAAAATCTAGGGGGAAATTGTATCTGCTATTCTGTAGTAGATTAGGCTAGGTTTCCACTATTCCCAAATTTTGGGAATTTTCCACCGAAGATATTCGGTTCTAGAAAAATTCGCCAGAAAATTAATATTCGTAAACCCAAATTTCTTTTGGAAAAAATTTGGGAAATGCTGGAAAATTCGGGAATAGTGGAAACAATGATCCACAGACTTCCTAAATAAAAACATTTCGAAGTTTCCCTGAATTTTTCCCTAAGAGGATTATCTCCCCACCTTCGTGAATGCTTGGATGTGAACACAGAATGGGATTCTTTAATGTTTGTTAACGTTAGTATTCGAGAAAAATCCAATTTTCTTTGGAGAAATTTTGGGGAAATCCTGAAAAATTAGAAAATTCTGGAAATACTGATCCAGAGACTTCCTAAATTAAAAATTTTGGACCCTTCTTGAATTCCTCAAAATGAAAAATGTGTTCTCCGAAGTCTCCCCGAAAATAACGTTCAAAAATACTTAAATGTTGGCAGGGAATACGGCTCTTTAATATTCGTAAACGTTAATTTTGGGAAGAACCCAAGTTCCTTTTGATAAAATTCGGGAAAACCCTGAAAAATTTGAAAACAGTGGCAAAACTGTTTTAAAGACTTCCTAAATCAAAACATTTAGAGTTTTTCTGAATCCATCCCCCCCCCCCCGAATAAGGTTAATTCCTGATAAATAACGTTCGCTAAATAAATAAATATTAACAAGAAATGTGATTCGTTAATTTTCGAGGAGAATCCGAATTCTTTTCGAAAAATTTGGCTAAATCTAATTGGGTTAAATTTACCATTTACCTACTATTAACAATTTTGAAAATATGTTTTGATCCTTTGTTAGACCCTACATCTTTTGGCGTTTCAAACAGTGTTGCCACGTGGGGAGAAAAAATCATTAGATTTTAGTGATTTTTTTTGTATAAACTTAGTGATCTTCTTCAATATTCTAGTGAGTTATGTGCTGATTTACTTATTTTTGCTTAGGCAATATAAAGAAATCACCAGAAACAGTGATAACCGTTAGAGGTAGAAGCCTTGGTTTCAACTACTACACTACCTATGCTACTGTACTGTACTACTATATACCAACTATACTACTATTTTAGTCAAACTACCAACAACTAATTGCAGCACCAAGCCACCTGAGGTTAACAGAGCTGTGCACGCTTATTCTCCGCCCCAATCTGTTCAGAGCTTCCCTCTTTTTTCCTTTCCATTAAGTCCCGATTTACTTTAAATCTTTTCTTTGTTCGGGGACGATCCGCTTTTCGTGTGACTCCAGGCGAACAACCAAGAAGTACAAATGTTGACAATCTCTCATACATAAAACGTGACCTAGCCGTCGTAATTCTTCATTACCCTTTCCCTTATTTAATTGTATTATTACTTTATGTCCTATTATATTATTTCATATTCCCTTGCATTAATATCCTTATTTTTTCCTTATAAGTACCTTTTGAATTGCAGATTACAGCTTATTTTCAATTTGTTTCGTAAGCCTACAGTCACCAACTACAAAAGCCTATGGTTGACGAGCTAATCGTACATTTGAAGTCTATCCGCATTGTTTATGGACTCATCAAAAAAAAAAAAAAATGCTTGCGGGCCTCTCTAGAGAAGTTTATAGACCTTAGATTGGAATGGAGGAGGAGTGGACGTCGCTGTGTTGGCCACTGACGGCTTGGCGCTACCGTGAGATTTTAATATCAGCAGTAGTAGTATTAGTGAGCTATCGGAAATAAATGCAGTAAAACTCGCGACAAGTGTCTTGTGGATCCTGTCCATTTTCGCTGTCTAGGGAAGTAGTTGGGTTGGGTGTATGAAACTATCAGTAATTGATCCAGAGCCTAATTTAATCTCTGAAAAGCTATTTTCGCGCACCTATTTCTACTCCATCCTTATTTCTAATGCTTAGAAACAAGTTTGGGTAAAATTCTAGTTTAGTGACTTTTGGCTATCTCCGAAAGGGGTTAGGTAAGGAAAATGAAAATTTCAAGGATGGGGTCTGAAGGCTAAAGTATGTCACAGGAAGGTATTTTGAAGTACCCATCTACACTCTCTCTCGCTCTAGAGGATCCTGACCTTTGGTGACCTTCAAAAATATGTATTTTGTAAAAGTGAAGCCTTGCAAAATAGATCTCCTGCTTGAATGAAGTACAACAAAATTGTTTTCAGCATCACAACTTTGCTCAATCACAATTTATAAGGCTTTAAAGATATGTAAATACATTTCCTAAATTTTGAAAAAAGCATTGATATGGCTGAGAATTCTACTCAAATAACAGGAATTGTATTTTCAGAACTAAAGGCGGAGAAAACGCAACTGGTAACTGAAAAATAAGGTAAAATGTTATTTTGTCAAAATTTCAATAGGTAGACCTGTCATGTAAACGAATTACAGGGCCCTCTAGAGGGAGAAGGAGTCGAGGTGGGTACTTTAAATACCTTCCCGGGATATACTTTAGCCTGTAGACTCATCCCCGAAAGTTTCATTTTCCTAACCTAACCCCTTTCCAAGATAGCCAAAAGTCACTAAACTACAATTTTAAACTTAGAAATAAGTTTCTAGTCTGCTTAGAATACTATAGGTCAGATCCTTAATCTAAAACTGAATTTGATGGTAAGGGTGTGGTTGAAAAAAGAAAAAGAGGGTAAATAGGGGATAATCAGCTTAGCCTCGGGCAGATATCTTTTAATTAAGTATTTCATATAGACCTATAGAGTTGGTTAGGTTAGGTTAGACATTTAATATAATGCGTTCTGTGGAGGCCTGATTTCCATAATTCTCTATTGTAGTTTCCATAATTTGTTTACTAAAATATTATATTTTCATCATGTTTTGGTATATTTGACTAGGATTAACCTAACTTCACTACTTGGGTGTGGTCGCTACAATAGACAAGTAACAGAAATAAAAACAGCAAATTATCTAGAAAATGTAATAAATAATAGAGAAAATCAGGAAAGTATAACAGACCTTAGGGGCACTCCCAGTCCCAATGCGCGTACCTTATGTTTAATTTCCATACTTCTGGTTTAGGCAATATACCTCTATCATACCCAGGTACACGTATTAATGGTGACCCCTAGACCCCTCTCTCAAATATACGCATTTATTCAATTGTTTCCACAGTCTATGAAATGCGTTAAAATAACCTTTTACTCTTTTTTTTAGCAAATTTTTCTGAGCCCCACCGGAAAAAGAATCTTACGTACGTGGCTGGTTGTACCCCCCCCTCTGAGAATAAAATTTAGCCCCTTTTGATGGCTACATGCATTTTCCTCAACCCAAAACAGTTATAACTCAAAATCTTTGGCTTTTTTTCGTTATCGAAACTTCTCTGTTGTTTTCTTAAATAGAAAAAAAAATTGTTTTCACAGTCTAACTGATGCATCAAGGCGGCCTTTTGTTCTTTTTTTTTAGCAACTTTTACTTCACCCCACCTGAAATAAATTTACACTTACGCGCCCTTCTTCGTGCCTGGATTTCGCTTTTATAGGCCAAAAACTGTCATAATCAAAAATCTTTGGCTGGCTATACTTTCTATATCAGAATTCATCCTTGACTTTTCAAAATTAGAAAAAAGAAAAAAACTCACTTGTAGGTTGAGCAATTACTATTATTTTTTCTGTTCTTGCATGGAAATCATCAATTTCATCATCATAAAATACCCCCGGGTTGGCCGGTTCATCACCCTGCATACCATACATATCCATTAGCTTATGAATCGGCGGTATGCGCGGGGGTTTTCTTCCTGTCATATTAGGGGTAGTTGTTAGCCCCAACTTCGATAAAATCTGATCCTTAATCACTTCTAAATTTCGCCTTCTAAGTTCTTCTCTACCCACGCATGTTGAGCAATTAGACGGTACATAAGTCCCAGGCACAGGTAAATAATCATTGTCATAATCACTGTTACTAGACTCATAAGAATCACGAACAATTGAACTAGGCATGACTTCAGAAAATTGTAGCATTAGTACCACAATTACGAACCTACATGCCATTGTAGGTACTCCGTATGGGGTACATTAATGCATACCCTTCTAAAACTAATTAACGTTTATCACAGTTCAAAATATCACATTTAATGCTCAACTCTCAGCAACGAGTACACAACTTGACGCGCGCGGGACGCGCTCTTGTTTTGGAGACGTTCAGGCGAAGATCTGGTTTACAACCTTGGAATGGGTAGAAATTATATCTCTCCAGTAGGTTTTGACCACAAGATTCGTTGTTTAGGAGGGCTTTATAAATCCGCCCCTTTTTCACTTGAATTTGAACATCTCTCCCAAAAAGGTTAAATTTAATGTCTTGCATTTCTTTATTTCTTAAAACATTTTAGTCAAAGTGTAGGTAATTACTGTTGTAATTAAAAAAAAAGTAAAAAAAATTATAGGAAATTTTTAACAATATCGGGTTTGGATGGCCAATGTTTTTTCCATTGGGAAAGAACAAAGCAAAGAAAAACAAAACTATTAATTATTTTACTTGTTTGATTTTCGTATTATCAATGTTGATTTAGGAGCGCTATCCTTCTGGGAACTGTTCTGGGTATAGAAGGGGGCCCAAAACTAATTATTTTTGTCATGAAAGTCAGGTATGTTTGATTAAACATTAGTAGATTTGTGTTTTATACGCAGTATCGTTTCCGAGTACAACCCAGCTAATGATATATGTATATATATATATATATATATATATATATATATATATATATATATATATATATATATATATATATATATATATATATATATATATATATATATATATATATATATATATATATATATATATATATATATATATATATATATATATATATATATATATATATTTATATATATATACATATATATATATATATATATATATATATATATATATATATATATATATATATATATATATATATACTATAGGTGTGTCTATATAAAAATCATTAGATTTATGTCTTATACGCAGTATCGTTTCCGAGTACAACCCAGCTAATATTTATTTTTTACCATTTTTTCTAACATCTCAAAATTTTCTACATTCTGAAGATAAATCTATTGTGACATTTTCTAGCAAAAATAAAATATTAGGGCCGAAATTTCAAAAAATATTTATTATTCATTTGTGATTTTAGAAAATAGTTCTTTTTCTTGTTCTTCTCAGCATTTAGCAATTTCTCCACCCATCTTAAAATTGCGTCCAAAGTTACGTAGATATAAGACGAAATCTGCCAATATCCTTCGCCAGCATTCGACTATCTTAGGGATGATTTTGGAACTATACTTTAACCTAATTCTTTCTGGCAAAGATTTTTTTTTACCAATGAACGGTCATTAATAGTACATTAACCCCAGTTTGTAATTATTTAACCGTTATATTCTAAAGAAGTTACACGATACAGGATACCTGTATTTCCAAGGTGGTTGTATATATATATATATATATATATATATATATATATATATATATATATATATATATATATATATATATATATATATATATATATATATATATATATATATATATATATATATATATATATATATATATATATATATATATATATATATATATATATATATATATATATATATATATATATATATATATATATATATATACATATATATATATATATATATATATATATATATATATATATATATATATATATATATATATATATATATATGTATATATATGTACATATATATATATATATATATATATATATATATATATATATATATATATATATATATATATATATATATATATATATATATATATATGTATATATATGTACATATATATATATATATATATATATATATATATATATATATATATATATATATATATATATATATATATATATATATCTTCTATATATATAAAAATAAGTTGTCTGTCTGTGGATGGATGGATCAGGTGACGTCACCTGAAAAAACTGGATCAGGTGACGTCAAAACTGAAAAAACTAAAAAAAGGCAAAAACTACAAAAAAAACTAAAAACTAATAAAAAAAATAAAAAAGCTAAAAAACTAAAAAAAGGCAAAAACTACAAAAAAAACTAAAAACTAATAAAAAAGCTAAAAAACTAAAAAAACTAAAAAAAGGCAAAAACTACAAAAAAAACTAAAAACTAATAAAAAAAATAAAAAAGCTAAAAAACTAAAAAAACTAAAAAAACTAAAAAAAGGTAAAAAACTAAAAAAACTAAAAACTAAAAAAAACTAAAAAAAAAGGAAAAAACTGAAAAATAAGCTAAAATAAAGGTAAAAACCAATAAAAAACTAAAAAAAAAACTGAAAAAACTAAAAAAAGGCAAAAACTACAAAAAAAAACTAAAAACTAATAAAAAAAGTAAAAAAGCTAAAAAACTAAAAAAACTAAAAAAACTAATTAAAGGTAAAAAACTAAAAAAAATAAAAAATAAAAAAAAAATAAAAAAAAGGAAAAAACTGAAAAATAAGCTAAAATAAAGGTAAAAACCAATAAAAAACTAAAAAGAAAAAAAGGAAAAAACTAAAAAAAATTTTCATCTAAAAAACTAAAAAAAACTAAAAAAGGGAAAAACTAAAAGAACTAAAAAAGAAAAAAATAAATGACGACACTCAAAGAGAAAGCGACCAGGACAAAAGGAATGTTCGATTAGCAATCAACAAAGCACCGGGACACAGGGAGTATAAATGACGACCAGGACATAAGTAAAAAAAAAAAACTATCTATATATATAAAAATAAGTTGTCTGTGGATCTGTGGATCGTGGATCAGGTGACGTCACCTGAAAAAACTGGATCAGGTGACGTCAAAACTGAAAAAACTAAAAAAAGGCAAAAACTACAAAAAAAACTAAAAACTAATAAAAAAAATAAAAAAGCTAAAAAACTAAAAAAACTAAAAAAAGGCAAAAACTACAAAAAAAACTAAAAACTAATAAAAAAGCTAAAAAACTAAAAAAACTAAAAAAAAGGCAAAAACTACAAAAAAAACTAAAAACTAATAAAAAAAATAAAAAAGCTAAAAAACTAAAAAAACTAAAAAAACTAAAAAAAGGTAAAAAACTAAAAAAACTAAAAACTAAAAAAAAACTAAAAAAAGGAAAAAACTGAAAAATAAGCTAAAATAAAGGTAAAAACCAATAAAAAACTAAAAAAAAACTGAAAAAACTAAAAAAAGGCAAAAACTACAAAAAAACTAAAAACTAATAAAAAAAGTAAAAAAGCTAAAAAACTAAAAAAACTAAAAAAACTAAAAAAACTAAAAAAAGGTAAAAAACTAAAAAAAATAAAAATAAAAAAAAACGAAAAAAAAAAGGAAAAAACTGAAAAATAAGCTAACATAAAGGTAAACACCAATAAAAAACTAAAAAGAAAAAAAGGAAAAAACTAAAAAAAATTTTCATCTAAAAAACTAAAAAAAACTAAAAAAGATAAAAACTAAAAGAACTAAAAAATAAAAAAATAAATGACGACACTCAAAGAGAAAGCGACCAGGACAAAAGGAATGTTCGATTAGCAATCAACAAAGCACCGGGACACAGGGAGTATAAATGACGACCAGGACATAAGTAAAAAAAAAAATTAACAAAACTAAAAAGAAGGTAAAAACTACAAAAAAACTAAAAAGAAAAAAAAAATTAAAAACTAATAAAAAAACTAAAAAATCTAAAAATCTAAATAAACTAAAAAAGAAAAAAAAAGGAAAAAAATAAAGGAGAAAAACAAAACTAAAAAACGAATGTATATACAGACCGGTACACCGGGATACAAATGACGACCGGGACACAGGGAATATAAATGACGACCGGGACACAGGGACACAACTACAACGGGGACACCGGGGGAAACAGGGGGATATAAATGACGACCGGGACAAAAAAACTAAAAAGAAAAAAAAACTAAAAACTAATAAAAAACTAAAAAATCTAAAAATCTAAATAAGCTAAAAAAGAAAAAAAAAGGAAAAAAATAAAGGAGAAAAACAAAACTAAAAAACGAATGTATATACAGACCGGGACACCGGGATACAAATGACGACCGGGACACAGGGAATATAAATGACGACCGGGACACAGGGACACAACTACAACGGGGACACCGGGGGAAACAGGGGGATGTAAATGACGACCGGGACACCGGGACAGGGAATGGTCGATTAGCAATCACCATCAACAAAGCTCAAGGGCAATCATTAGAATCATGAGGTATAGATCTGAATACAGATTGTTTTCCCATGGACCATTATATGTTGCATGTTCAAGAGTCGGTAAACCTGACAATCTATTTATATGCAAAGACAATGGGAAAGCAAAGAATGTTGTATATTCGCAAGTTTTACGTAGTTAAAACCATATATATATATATATATATATATATATATATATATATATATATATATATATATATATATATATATATATATATATATATATATATCTATATTCACAGGTGGGACATAGGGACACAACTACAATGGCGCGTAACTATTATGGCGCGTAACGACTTACGCGCGCGGGGGGGCTTGGGGGGGGCGCGAAGCGCCCCCACCAACTAGGTGTTGGGACGGCGCGAAGCGCCACCCCAACAGCTAGTATATATATATATATATATGTATATATATATTACAAATTTACTTAATTAGAACATATTGGGTGGCAAAACGTTTAGTTGATAATTTTTAATTAATAAACGGGAAAAGAAGAGAGTAGCAAACATCTAAAAAACACAAGCGAAGTGTGGATAGACTTTTTCATCATAGCATCCATAATGTCTTGAAGTTGTAAACGGATGCCCCCAGTGCAAAACCAATCTATAATTTTATAATTAATAATTTGACTCATGTAGACAGTACGATTCTCTTATCTCTTTTAAAATACGGTGCTTTTTTATTTTATAGTTCTTTAAACACTACTTCCTTGCATGTCTCATTTACTTTTTTATTGTTTATTTTTCGATGAATAAGGGTTTATGGATACGAAGCCGAAAATCTAGGCCTAACTATTTAATTGTATCGCTTTCTTAATTACCTTTTGCCGTGTATTTAGTTGGTTATAAATGAAAAAAACTGAATCTAATGTCATTCATTAGTAAGGTATTAATCAATATAACGTAATTATTAATCAGAAATGTAATTTCAAAACAGATAAAGTGATTATTGTATATTGCTTGGAATAAATAAGTGTAATAAACAATAAAGGTTTCAAAAATCTTATAGAATGTGAATCTATTGCTTATAATAATAATGTACATCTCTGTAATTTGAAAAAAAAGCCTCAAATTGTGGACACCAAAGAAAACACTATTTTTCTTTTGAGTAACGTACATTTTGTGTGGTACGTCGTGATTTTGATCAAAATATCATACCGGGAGTGGGGATGCCAATTTTTTGCAGTGGAAGGTTGATATATCAAATATATTTTTTGCCAGAAAAAATTTATATTTTTCCAAATAATTCAAAATTCAGGACGCCTTGCATTTTTTTGGTTTTGCTGCGGCTGGAGGAAGGCTAAATTGGTATTCAATACGGATTTTTAACGATTTCTTAGTTTTTATTTTGGAAAAATTTCATGTCCCCCTCAACACAAATTCTGGTAAATTTGCTTCAATATTTCTTGTATGTTTATTTTATCCGGATGATACAGGCTTTTGTCGGAAAAGCAAACTAACTTATGAGGTATATTTAATGGTTGAATAGCATATTACATTGAAACACAAAATATATACTATGCACATAAAACGTCTTAATTTCAACATATTATTTAATAAGTTGAAAAATACATGTTTCTAAAATATTTGGTTAATATCAATTAAAAAGAAATATATAATGTATATTTATGCTGAAGCAGCTGTTTTTGTTTTTGTTTATTTTAAGTTAATTTAAGCTAGATAATTTTATATTGAACACTTAGCCCTTAGCAATGTATAACCTCACCTTTTTTTTTATCGAGTCTTGTGTTTTTTTTTTTGTTTTTTTTTTGTCTTTCTCTTGCTGAGTGTCCTACCGTTTCTTTCGAAGCATATTTACTATGACTTTTCAACTTTTGGATGTTAGAGATTATTTTCGATCTTAGAACCTTTAGGAGTGATACAAGCAATCCTAAAATACTTACTTATATCATTCCTATTAACACCTCAATTAATTTATCCCCCCCCTCTAATGTGGAAATATATAGGCCAAATTATATATTTCCGATGTATTTTGTCATACGTCACTCTTCTATTTATCCTAATACCTGCGAACGACTAAAAAACACTTTTTAAATGTTGATATACGTATAATGGAAAATATCCGAAAATATTTCTATTTAAATATTTAGCTTCAACTATTCTGCTATGGGTCAGCTTTGTTGACAACCATATGGGACTTTCGCTGGTTTTCCACCCCCTTAACAAAATTATTGGCTCCCAAACTTACTAACTGTTTTACGTCCATATTAGCCAGGGATGGACAATTGAGACGTTACTCTAATTGGTTAATTCAGCAGTTGGATCTGTCATTTTTAAGGCAAATACAATTCAATTATTGGTTAGAGTAGTTTTTCCCAAGCAATTATAATTCAAATATGACGATTTTCAATTCGGTTGTAAATATATCTAAATTTAGGGGTAAAAATACAATAACTAACGTGGCAAACATACAAAAAATTGTACTTTAAAAGTGTAAGATTTAAAATGTTACCATGTTAACAGAGCCGTATTGAGGATTTTTTCTTTTTCGGGGATTGTTTTACGCAAGGAATTTTTTGGAGCGAGGGGCGGGGTACATAAAAACCTCAAAAATGCATAATTTCTTAAATCCATTTTTATACGTTTTTACGAGCCAGGAATGCATTTCGGGGGCTCAAATCCCCTACCCCCTTGGGTACGCCCCTGCATGTTAATGATGTCCTCTACAGAATTAAAACCTACCCTGCAACACAGAGCATTCTATCAATGGTGGCCAGAATGTTCAAGTGCCTTCTTCCTAAGAATACCAAAGTTGAATATTCGTTTTTGTTTTCTTACCGGTATACCAATGGATTCATGGCCTTCCCAGGTAGCATTCCGCCTAGACACTATGGGATTTGGCCGCTGAAAAATATTGGTTTTCATCCCTTTAGCCACAACAAAACGATTACATTTTTCTAGGCGTGGGACATAGACCATTTTCAGGAGCCATATTTCTCCTATTCCTGGTTTTTGCCCAATCTTTAAGCAATAATACGTATTTATAGATGAAAAAACACGTGGTGTGAGGACCGTCAAAAGTGATGGTTGAACCATAAAAGCCCTATCTGGTCATTTTCCAAGGGGAAAAGGACCTAATTTTATATATATATATATATATATATATATATATATATATATATGTATATGTATATAATTTATTTTTATACTTTAATACTATGTTTATAGTATTATATGTTTTAATTATTATATATAATAGTATAATTTGTAGTTTCCAACAAAAGTACAACAACAAAAGAGAGAATAATGAGGATTTTTTTCCCAAGACAGTGAACCAACAAAACCTATTTGAATATTTCGGCCCTATATCTAAGGGCCGTCTTCAGCAAAGAAAAAATAAAACAATAAAACACTTACAATAAAAGTTATCAGTTAAAAATCCATTTTTTTTAAAATAGCCTTGGCATCATTACTTCTTAACAAAAAGTTCAGCCAAGACTGTCTGATAAAAGCTAACATTTTACAAGCTAAAAAGGTTCATTCATTGAATTAACCGTATATATTAAAAGTTGGAATAATTTCTCATTGTGATATTTGCCTTCTCTGCAGCTAATCTTGTAGTTCTTGTAGTTCTTGCAGAGAAGGCAAATATCGCAATGAGAAATTATTCCAATTTTTAATATATACATTTAGTTCAATGAATGAACCTTTTTAGCTTGTAAAATGTTAGCTTTTATCACGCAGTCTTGGCTGAACTTTCAAACAGTTCGTGGTAACGAACTGTAGTAAGGAGCGACCCGGCTCAATAGTAACCAAAACTCCTAAAAACGGAATTATGATACCAATAGTTACATCAAAAGAATCGCATTTTAATGCTGATTTTAAATATATAATTTTCATCAAGTTTAGTCTTACCCATCAAAAGTTACGAGCCTGAGAAAATCTGCCCTATTTTAGAAAATAGGGTGAAACACCCCCTAAAAGTCATAGAATCTTAATGAAAATCACACCATCAGGCTCAGCGTATCAGAGAACCCTGTTGTACAAGTTCCAAGATCCTATCTACAAAAATATGGAATTTTGTATTTTTTGCCAGAAGACAAATCACTGATGCGTGTTTATTTGTTTGTTTTTTTTTTTTTTCTTTTTTCTTTTTCCCAGGGATGATCGTATCGACCCAGTGGTCCTAGAATTTAGCGAGAGGGCTCATTCGAACTGAAATGAAAAGTTCTAGTGCCCTTTTTAAGTGACCAAAAAAATCAGAGGGCGCTTAGGCCCCCTCCCACGCTCATTTTTTCCCCAAAGCAGTCGGATCGAAATTCTGAGATAGCCATTTTATTCAGCATAGTCGAAAAACCTTATAACTATGTCTTTGGGGACGACTTACTCCCCCACAGTCCCCTTGGGAGGGGCTGCAAGTTGCAAATTTTGACCAGTGTTTGCATATATTAATGGTTATTGGGAAATGTGGAGACGTTTTCAGGGGGATTTTTTGGTTGGGAGGGAGGGGGTTGAGAAGAGGGGGCTATGTGGGGGAAATTTTCCATGGAGGAATTTGTCATGGGGGAATAAGATTTCCATAAAGGGGGCGCAGCGTTTTCTAGCATTATTAAAAAAAACAATGAGAAAATAAATCTGACAAAGTTTTTTTCAACTGGAAGTATGGAGTAGCATTAAAATTAAAACGAACAGAAAATATTACGCATATAAGGGGTTCACCTCCTCCTAATACCTCACTCTTTACGCTAAAGGATTTTTAGTAATTTCAACTATTTATTCTACGGCCTTTGTGATTCAGGGGACAAAATTTAAGCTTTAATGCAAAGAGTTATTAACGAGGTATTGACGAGTGGGCGAACCTTCTCATACACGTAATAAAAACATACGAACATAGAAGTTTGTTACGTAAGCTCATTCGTAAGTTTCGTATATCTTTTACTAATGAAAACGTTCGTAAAAACTAAAAGTTCTAGTTGTCTTTTTAAGTACCCAAAAAATTGGAGAGCAACTGGGCCTCCTTCCCTCCTTTTTTTGCAAAATCATTCGATCAATACTATGGGAAAGCCATTTAGCCAAATAAATAAATATGCAAATTTCGCTTTAATTATTCATTGCGGAGAGCCGAAATCAAAACATGGATTAACTAGAAAACGTTCAGAAATTAAATAAAAAAAACAAGTTTTTTTAACTGAAAGTAAGGAGTGACATTAAAACTTAAAACGAACAGAAATTACCCCGTATATGAAAGGGGCTGCTCCTTCTTCAACGCCCTGCTCTTTACGCTAAAGTCTTTACGGTTTTAAAAAGTAGAGTTAAGAGAAAGAGTCAAACTTTAGCGTAAAGAGCTGGGCGTTGAAGAAGGAGCAGCCCCTTTCATACACGGGGTAATTTCTGTTCGTTTTAAGTTTTAATGTCGCTCCTTACTTTCAGTTAAAAAAACTTGTTTTTTTTTATTTAATTCGTTAAGAAGTAATGATGCCAAGGCTATTTAAAAAAAATGGATTTTTAGCCGAGAGCTTTTATTGTAAGTGTTTTATTATTTATTATTTTCTTTGCTGAAGACGGCCCTTAGATATAAGGCCGAAATGTTCAAATAGGTTTTATTGGTTCACTGTTTTGGGAAAGAAATATATATAGGCCGAGGCATTGAGTTGAAGGCAACCCCCTTCAGATACGTAGTAATTTCTGCTCGTTTTAAGTTTTAATGCTGTTTCTTACTTTCAGTTAAAAAAAAAAACTTGTTTTTTATCATTTTAGAGAATCGATTATGATTTAGTTGAGTAGCCAGAATTAATTGCAATCATACAATTATTCAATCAATTGAACATATCTCTGTAGTTTGTAAACAATTTCTTTTTAGCTAAAAAAGTTAGCTAATTATAATTTCTCTAAAATAGAATAAGAGCATTACAAAAATGAAACGTAAAAATAAAACAAAATAAAAACTTTTTTTTTATCTAAGAGTGATAGCTGATTTTATTCATAAGCTGATAATGCTGCAAAGATTGATGACTAGCATCTACTCCTTAAACTCTGATAGATAATCTATGACTACTAATTATTCTTATCAGGCGCATCTGCAGGGAGGCAGGGGCCTCAGGGCGCGTCGTTCCATTAATTCAAAATTTTCCGGAATTTCGTGGCATCTTTTATTCAAATTATTGATTCTTTAATTTACTCCACCTTCGAAAAAATTCTTGTGTACCACCCGATTCTTATAGCTGGAGAATTATTTTTCTGGGGGAATACTACTACCTTAAGATATGAATTACCGTAGTAGGCTAGGCTGGATTTGTTCACATGTTGTATTTTTGAATTTACCGCCTAATTAATACGTTCCTAAGAATTGTTAGCCAACAATTGTGTTAGCTAACGCATCTGTTTCCAAGAGCCAATAGAAAATCGTTAGCAAACATTGTTAGTGAAAATTGGACGTCGTAATATTTGTTACCAATGATAGGAAGTCAATGACAACAAACGGGGCCGTTTCCAGGATTTTAGTTCGGCTTTGAGGGGGGAGGGGGTTCAGGGGAGAATAAAGACTTTAAAAACGCATCAAAAATGTGTTCTTATGCATTCTTGTAACATTTCGGGGGGGATTCAAACCCCTTACCCCCTCTGAATAAGGCCTTGACTATAAATAATCCTTACTGCTGGAAAATTCCTTGTTGGATTGCTACAATTATCTTTCGACATTGGCTGGCTAAACTTAATTTAGTCGATCTTATGGATTAACTGATCTTCTTGACTACAAAGGTCCGTGCGTTGGATTTGCGGAAACTGGGATTGCGCCATAAGCCCCGTATCGCCAAGTAAAGATCAATCAACTGTCTCACCTCATGGCAGGCTGTATTTGTGTGTTGTAATTTTATTTTTTATATTATTTTATATTATTTAAATTATATTATTTTATATTATATTTTATATTATTTTGTTTTTATTGTATTTTATTTGTTTATATTTGTGACAGGCATATTTGTGTGTTGCATTTTTGTTTTTTTATATATTATTTTATATTATTTATATTATATTATTTTATACTATATTTTATATCATTTTGTTTTTATTGTATTTTATTTGGTTATATTTGTGACAGGCATATTTGTGAGTTGTATTTTTATTTTTATATATTATTTTATATTATTGATACTATATTATTCTATATTATATTTTATATTATTTTATTTATATTGTATTTTATTTTTTTTTATTTGTGAAGGGCATATTTGTGTGTTGTATTTTTATTTTTATATATTACTTTATATTTTTTATATTGTATTATTTTATATAATATTTTATATTATTTTATTTTTATATTATTTTATTTTTTTTATATTTGTGACAGGCATATTTGTGAGTTGTATTTTTATTTTTATATATTATTTTATATTATTTATACTATATTATTCTATATTATATTTTATATTATTTTATTTTTATTGTATTTTATTTTTTTTATATTTGGGACAGGCATATTTGTGTGTTGTATTTTTATTTTTATATATTTTATATTATTTATAGTATATTATTTTATATTATATTTTATATTATTTTATTTTTATTGTATTTTATTTTTTTATATTTGTGACAGGCATATTTGTGTGTTGTATTTTTATTTTTATATATTATTTTGTATTATTTATATTATATTATTTTAAATTATATTTTATATTATTTTATTTTTATTGTATTTTATTTTTTTTATATTTGTGACAGGGATATTTGTGAGTTGTATTTTTATTTTATATATTATTTTATATTATGTATACTATATTATTCTATATTATATTTTATATTATTTTATTTTTATTGTATTTTATTTTTTTATATTTGTGACAGGCATATTTGTGTGTTGTATTTTTATTTTTGTATATTTTATATTATTTATAGCATATTATTTTATATTATATTTTATATTATTTTATTTTTACTGTATTTTATTTTTTTACATTTGTGACAGGCATATTTGTGTGTTGTATTTTTGTTTTTTTATATTATTCTGTATTATTTATATTATATTATTTTGTATTATATTTTATATTATTTTATTTTTATTGTATTTTTTTTGTTAATATTTGTGACAGGCATATTTGTGTGCTGTATTTTTATTTTTTAATTTACCTCATCATTATTTAATTCCTGGAAATTTTAAAAGCTTTTGGTTAGCTATCACGGAATCCAGATGCCAGGGCCCAAAAATGTGACACCCCCATGAAACATCTGTTTCCCGCGATCTTGAGGGATTTTTTTTGTCAGATCGCACCGCTGATTCTGCGCATGCCCGGGGATCGGTTTCTCCGAGAATTGCTTGAACCCTGAAATTAAATAGGGATTGTAACTCAATCTCATACCTTCGAATGTACCGAGAAATGATAGGTCCTGCTTTCTTTTGAATCTGAGGCGATTAAGTTTAGATCCTTTTGAAGTTCAACCTAGCTCGGAAAAAACAAAAGCAAGTTAAAGTGATTGTAAAGCTTGAAAAAAAAGCAGGACAAGGTAGAGTCATCACTGTTATTTTTATCGGATGAATCAAACTTAAAAAAATCAAAGTATAAGGTGGGTAACCAACAAATCACATATAATCCCAAGGAGAGGTAGATAATGGAACCTCGGCCACCAGGGGTGGAGCCTCAGGATTTTTCATTAGAGGCAAGAGGGGTCCACATCCAGAGAGTCAAGGGGCATGGATTATATAATAATTTTTTCACGAAGTTATTGGGGTGGACTTCCCCCCCCCCTACAGAAAAATGACGCCTCTATTAGCCAGGAAAGGCTTTGATAAAAAGACAACTTTCTGAGCCTGGCACATAAATCAAATAAAAAAACAAGTTTTTTCAACTGAAAGTAAGGAGAAACATTAAAACCTAAGACGAACAGAAATTACTCCGTATATGAGGGGGTTGTCACTTCCTCTACCCTAACTTTTTATGCTAAGGTCTTGAAGTTCTTTAAAAATATTCTTCGTTCAAATTTAAGGGGCCTTGTGTTTGAGCAGTCTTTCTTAAAGCATTGTGGAAATAAGGCAAACTTTTCTGTAAAAAGCGAGGGTTGAGGAAAAGATAGCCCCCTTCACATATGGAATAATTTCTGTTCGTTTTAAGTTTTAATGTTTCCTTTTACTTTCAACTCAAAAATCTGTCTTTCTATTTAACTTCTGACCGTTTTCGATTATGCCAGGAAACCCCATCCCCCCAAACGTGAAATTTTCCCAGGAAAATTCTTACCAGAGACAATCTTTCCCGTGGAAAATTCTCCCTGTGGAAAATCCCACTTGCATAAAATACCCCACACAAAATTCTCTACGCAAAAAATGCGTAACTTAACAAAGCTTTCCCCATAGACTGTGTGGATCATTCAATACCCAAAGGCATAATTATTGAACCTTTAAACTATGCTGATTCAAATGGTTATTTCAAATTTTGATAGGATATCTTTGGGTAAAAAGGCATGTAGGAGGGGGCTACTTACTATACAGTCCTTATTATCACTTAGAGAGCGTACTAGAACTTTTAATTTCCGATCAAATGAGTTCTTCCCCGATCTTATAGGATCACTGGTTCTACACGATCACCTCTTGGGAAAACTAAAAAACAAACAAACAAATAAACAAGCATCCGTGATCTTTCTTCTGGGTAAAAAATGTATAATTCCACATTTGTGTATATAGGAGCTTCAAACCTCTGCAGTAGGGTTCTCTTATATGCTGAATATAATGATATGATTTTCATTAAGATCGCTTGAAATTTCTGGAGTTTGTTCCCCCTTTTTCGAAAATTAGGGAAATTTTCTATGCTCGTAACTTTTGATAGGTAACATCAAACTTAATGGATTTTATGCAATTGGAGTCAGCATAAAAATATTATTTAATGTTAACAAAACTCCGTTTTTTAGAGTTTCGGTCACAATTGAGCCGAGTCGCTCCTTATCAAACAGTTCGTTAACACGAATTGTTTGATAAAAAAAAAAACGGTTATCTGCATCCAAGAACAAACAATCAATTGTTAGCACAAACTGTTAGCTGACAATTTGAATGCAGAAAAAAATATTTAGATTTTTCTCAAACATCCCTTTTTTTATTAAGATTCTTTTATTTTGGTCATTTTATGTAGGCTATTAAACAAAAAAAACAAGTTTTTTTAAATGAAAGTAAGGAGCGACATTAAAACTTAAAACGAACAGAAATTACTTCGTATATGAAAGGGGCTTTTCGTCCTCAACTCCTCGCTCTTTACGCTAAAGTTTGACTCTTTCTCTTAACTCGACTTCTTAAAAATTTAAAAAAACTTTAGCGTAAAGAGCGAGGCGTTGAGGACGAAAAGCCCCTTTCATATACGGAGTAATTTCTGTTCATTTTAAGTTTTAATGTCGCTCCTTACTTTCATTTAAAAAAAACTTGTTTTTTTTTGTTTAATTTCTGGACATTTTTAAATTAATGCATTTTTTTTTATCTTGGCTCTCCGCGCATAAATAATTAAAAAGAAATTTTCATATTAATTTTTTTGGGCTAAATGGGTTTTTCATAGTTATAATTGGAAGATTTTGAGAAAAAAGGAGCGAGAGAGAAGGCATAGTTGCCCTCCAATTTTTTGATTACATAAAAAGGCAACTATAACTTTTAATTTTTTACTAACGTTTTCATAAGTAAAAAATATACGTAACTTACGAATTAACTTACGTAGCGAACTTCTATATTCGTATGTTTTATTGCGTATATGAGGGGGCTCACCCCTCGTCGATACCTCGCTCCTTACACTAAAGCTTAAATTTTGTCCCAATTCCTTAAGAATGACCCCTGAATCACAAAGGCCGTAGAATAAATAGTTGAAATTACTAAAAATAATTTAGCGTAAAGAGCGAGGTATTACGAGGAGGTAAACCCCACATATGCGTAATAATTTCTGTTCGTTTTAAATATTAATGCTGCTCCTCACTTTCAGTAGAAAAAACTTTTCATATTTATTTTTTCATTGTTTTTTAAAATAGTGCTAGAAAATCCTGCGCCCCCTCCATGTGCATTAACTTGTTTCGTTTTAATCGGTTTTTGAGCTTTTGTCGTTGTGTCTTTTTTGTGCTCTTGATATTCTTTTAGAAATAAATATTATCTTACCACAAAGTAGGGTAAGGTGAAGTTTGCAGCTGCAATTAAGGGAGGGAGATTCGGGGGTCCCGTCTACCTCCCTAGATTCTGTTGCCTTCTAGAGTTTGACAATACCTCTTTGAGTATTTTCGATGAAAAAATCAAAAAAAAATCCATTCCCCACTAGTTTTTTTTAAATACCTTTTATTTGTATCTTCATTTGATAAAAAGGTCCAAAAATTTTCTTGCCTGACAATAAGCCTACATTTTCACGAATAGATTGAGGCCAGATTAAGGCTGTATTATTGAACTGGATTAAGGCCGTATTATCTTTGCAAACCACTAATTCAATGCTGTGGCAAAAAGGATGCAGCATAGATTGAGGCCAGATTAAGGCCGTATTACTGAACTAGTTTGCGGCCGTATTATCTTTGCAAACCGTATTCGATGCTGTGGCAAAATTTGGAAGCAGCAAATTTAGTCAAATGCTACCACGGCTTCCTAGCTTTCATACGTCATTACGTATTTTTACACCCTTTATAGAGTGTAGTGACGAAGACCACACTTCCTTTCTATAATGCAAAAAATCACAAATCTTATGAAATTGGGACTTATTTTTTATATAAAACGATGAATATTTCAGCTATATGATTAACAGCCATCATCGGCGAATAAGAAGAGATACTTTGAAAACTGTAGAATCGTGACCAGATTAGTTGGAAAAAACACACACTGTTAATGAGATTATTAATGACACACTGTTAATGAGATTATTGATGAGATATTACGCAAACAAATGATTTGTTTTTTCTTAGTAATTGCTGAACTCTCGTGAAATGATGAAGCTAATGCTCTTTCAATGTTTGGGGACGTTTTTGGTTTTGTTTTTCTTCCTTTTAATCTAGGAACATTCTGATCGCGAATTACTTCAGCCAGGATTTTACGCGAAAAACAACGATGAACGTTCGATAGTTTTGACGATGGTAGTTTCACTAATTGTGTATTTAGTTTCGAAGATAGTTCAAAAATGCGTTCAGTAACTTTAACTCAAACGATTGCATGTTCAAGTTAGAAAAGAAAATATGAAGACAAATATGCGATAAAGACAACTGTAAGAAAATTGATTGACACAGTCAGAGAATATCCATTCAATAAATCAGAAGCAGCATGAAAATATGAATATAGTCATGAAAACTTGGAAGAAAGTATCTTGAGAAGTAGACCTAGAGCGTAAACTTTAGGTAGGGTAGCCCATCGGCTACCTGGCATGGAATAAGAAGTACCTTGAAACCAGTCTTTTCGTAAATTCACTTATCAGAAAATTAGTTTCTTTATAATAACTCATACCACGCAATCTGAAGCCCTAAATCAGTTCAGTAGACCTTAAGAGGATCGTCATTTTCGGAATTTGAACTTTTTGCTCTATTTTGAAGGTGCTACAGAAATATTTTGATGTAAACTTGAAAATATTTTCTCGCAAAGTATCGCAAAGTTGAAAATATTTATTGATTTCTTAATTTCAGTCTTTCTTCTTGCTCGTGAGGATGGTCATATAGTCAAAATATTCACTTATGGTTTATATCATCCTTTATCTTTAGAAAAAAGTTACCATTCCCCGTAACTTCTCATTTTTTTTATATTAAAAAGGTGGTAGTTGTCGGTTATTGGAAATACACCCAAAAGTGAAGGTTGGCTAGTCCTTATGAAAAATAATGAAAAATGATAATAAAAGAATAATGCATATCTTTAAAACCTTATAAAATGGAATTTAGCAAAGTTATGAAGCTGAAAACAATTTTGTTGTACTTCAATTAAGCAGAAGATCTATTTTGCAAGGTTTCACTTTTATAACACACACATTTTTAAAGGTCATCAAAGGTCAGGGCCCTCTAGAGGGAGAAAGAGTGGAGGTAGTTGCTTCGAAATACCTTCCCGGGACATACTTTAGCCTGTAGACCCGTCCCTGAAAGTTTCATTTTCCTAACCTAAACCCTTTCCGAGATAGTAAGAAGTCAATTAACTAGAATTTTACCTGAACTAACCTAATCCAACCTAACTTAACACAGCCCCCACCCCTAATGTGCAAATGTATATTCCAAATTATACAAGCTCAATGCATTCTGTCTAAGTCCAATGCATTGTATCATCCGTCCCTTGTTTTTATAGCTGTGAAATCGGTTTTCCTAGATGTAACCTAAGTGCAATTCTTAAAGGTAATTCCAATGAACGACAAGTACCAAAAAGGTAGTTGAATACCTCTCTTAGGAAGTATACTGCCTATATATCATACATATGATATCATACTATGATGTCATAGTATATCATAACTTTCACGTGCAAAGAACCTTAAAGCACTGCACATAAACTTTTTTAAAATAGGACTAATAAAACATACTAAGAAGGCTAAAAATCACAATCAAGAGCTGTCATACCCCTTTAACAAATCCACTTAAAACACCCCAGGTTTTAAGGACTCCTAATTTTCTCCCTCCATGAGGTAAACCGTACCATATCATCAATCACTTGTTATTTGGGGTTCCTAAATAGAAAATCTTTTTTAACATATTAGTGACAGGTAGCACGCGAATAGGAGGTGTATGCCTATTTACGGGTATCCCCATCTGCTCTTATCTATCTATTTACCCACCTGTTGTCAAGTGAGCTAATGTGGATTCCAGCGACCTAAGGTCATTAAGCTCAAGTTCTTTGTTTATAAATATCAGGTTTGCGATTTGACGTCTATTCAATAGGGGTAAGAAAACATCTCTTTTTTTTAGCTTGCGCGGATGCGGGTTACTCTTCCCCCAGATGTAATCAGGAATTGATAACAGAGTGCGCATTTTTGTGGATTGCTGTCAGCTGTTTAGATTGAGAGGGTTGAATGGAAGAGTATAAATCCAAGTTGTTCTTTTCTAGAGGGAGGAGACAAATTTTTATTATCTTTGTTTTTGTATTTGTGAATGCTGTGTTGTATGACCTTGTGTAACTTACACTAAAATAGTGTAATTATTTTCACTTATTGGTTATGTTCTTATTAGTGAAATGTTATTAAGGTAAAACTTTAGTTTCGTCACAAGCTGTTTAAACTGGAAACAGCGCTGCGAAGCAGCATAGTTTTCATACTATAGTGCTTAGAAATGCTAATTCTAGAAGCGCATCCATTTCTGGGTGATCCTCTTCCTCCATTGGGCAAAGTGAAAATGCATAAAGTGGGCAGGGTTTTGAAGCTGAGGGAAAAGTTGGGGTTGTACAACATGAATGAAATGGTATTTTATATACTAATTCCAGTCATCATTGGTGATTTCTGTATGGTAGGAAGTCGACAGACAATTAAAAAACTCAGGCTTCCATTAATGCTAATATCCAAGATGGTTCACGTTCACTTTCAAGTTTAAATTAGCCTGCTGTTTCTGAGCAATTGCAATAGTAGCTGTTATGACATTGGCCTGTGACGAAATTTGAACCGGCGAATCAGAGCGAATAGTTAAATATTACGAAAGGCAGGCAGCGCAACGTCCAATTTTGCTTACCGTTAACATTACCTATAGAGCGAAGCGTATAAGTTCATGAGCCCCGCGGGCAGTGGGGCGAGGTCTGATTGGTTAAGCCGTGTTTGTTATGGCCATCTTTTCATCATTGCCACCCTATTTTCCTCAGAAATTGTGGTTAGTTAAGGGCAAGCTTCTATGGTGTTAGAAATTCAAAGGGAGGATATTTTAGTTTTTGTGAGTTTTTTTTTAATTACTGTATATAGCCAGATTCTGATGATTGCATATTGTTTTTTTGTCATTATTCATTCATATTCCGCAACCACAACATTTCCCTCGGCTTCAAAACTCTGCCCGCTTTATGCATTTTTAGTTTCGTTGAAGGGGGATTTTAGAAAGCTAAGATATGGACATGCGTCGGTAATAATGACAAAGAAACAATATGTGATCATGAAAATCTTGCGATATGCAGTAATGCACATTTTTGAAACCTTGTGACCAAAGTAAAGCTTTGCCGTTATTAATTACATTCTTCTTATTTCTTATTTTTAATTAAATAAAAAAAAACTAGTTTTTTTTTAACTGAAATTAAGGAGCGACATTAAAACTTAAAACGGACAGAAATTACTCCGTATGTCAAAGGGGATGTTTTCTTCTCAACGCCCCACTCTTTACGCTAAAGTTTGACTCTTCTCTGAATTCTAATTTATTAAACAGTAAAAACCTTTAGCGTAAAGAGCGGTGCGTTGAGAAGAGAACATCCCCTTTCATACATGGAGTAATTTCTGTCCTTTTTAAGTTTTAATGTCGCTCCTTGCTTCCAGTTTTTTTTTTATCTAATTTCTGAACGTTTTTGATTTAATGCATGTTTGATTTTGGCTTTCCGCACATAAATTATTAGAATGAAATTTGCATATTAATGCTTTTTTTGACTAAACAGCTTTCTCTTGGTTTTGACCAGACGATTTTGAGAAATAAGGGGTGGGGAAGGAGGCCTAGCTGCCCTCCAATTTTCCAGTTACTTAAAAAGGCAAATGGAACTTTTATTTTTTAACGAATGTTTTTATTAGTAAAAAATATACGTAACGTAAGAATTAACTTACGTAACAAACTTCTATCTATCTATATATATAAAAATAAGTTGTGTGTTTGTGTTATGACTGACGTCATGCATGTTTGTCGACTGACATAATTACAAGGATTGAGCATTATGCCGTCATGAAGTTGTTTGTCGACTGACGTCATGTTTGTCGCCTGACGAAATTAAAGACCGGGACACCGGGACACAAATGACGACCGGGACACAGGGAATATAAATGATGACCGGGACACTCAAAGAGAAATTAAAGACTGGGACACAGGGACACAAATAACGACCGGGACACAGGGAATATAAATGACGACCGGGACACAGGGACAAAAGTACAACTTGGACGCCAGGGGGCACAGGGGGATATATAAATGACGACGGGGACACAGGGAATGTTTCGATTAGCAATCACCATCAACAAAGCTCAATGACGACCGGGACACAGGGAATATAAATGACGACCGGGACACTCAAAGAGAAATTACAGACTGAGACACCGGGACACAAATGACGATCGGGACACCGGGACACAGGGAATATAAATGGACACAGGGAATATAAATGACGACTGGGACACTCTAAGAGAAATTACAGACCGGGACACCGGGACACAGGGAATATAAATGACGACCGTGGACGCTCAAAGAAAAATTACAGACTGGGACACCGGGACACAAATGACGACCGGGACACAGGGAATATAAATGACGACCGGGACACAGGGACACAAATACAATTGGGACGCCAGGGGGCACAGGGGGGATATATAAATGACGACGGGGACACAGGGAATGTTCGATTAGTAATCACCATCAACAAAGCTCAAGGGCAATCATTAGAATAATGAGGTATAGATCTGAATACGGATTATTTTTTCCATGGACAATTATATGTTGTATGTTCAAGAGTCGGTAAACCTGACAATCTATTTATATGCACTGACAATGGGACAGCGAAGAATGTTGTATTCTTCGCTGTCCCGCCCCCCCCCAAGCCCCCCCGCGCGCGTAAGTCGTTACGCGCCATAATAGTTACGCGCCATTGTAGTTGTGTCCCTATGTCCCACCTGTGAATATAGATATATATATATATATGGTTTTAACTACGTAAAACTTGCGAATATACAACATTCTTTGCTGTCCCATTGTCTTTGCATATAAATAGATTGTCAGGTTATCCCCCTGTTTCCCCCGGTGTCCCCGTTGTAGTTGTGTCCCTGTGTCCCGGTCGTCATTTATATTCCCTGTGTCCCGGGTCCCGGTCATCATTTGTATCCCGGTGTCCCGGTCTGTATATACATTCGTTTTTTAGTTTTGTTTTTCTCCTTTATTTTTTTCCTTTTTTTTTCTTTTTTAGCTTATTTAGATTTTTAGATTTTTTAGTTTTTTTTATTAGTTTTTAGTTTTTATTTCTTTTTAGTTTTTTTGTCCCGGTCGTCATTTATATCCCCCTGTTTCCCCCGGTGTCCCCGTTGTAGTTGTGTCCCTGTGTCCCGGTCGTTATTTATATTCCCTGTGTCCCGGTCGTCATTTGTATCCCGGTGTACCGGTCTGTATATACATTCGTTTTTTAGTTTTGTTTTTCTCCTTTATTTTTTCCTTTTTTTTTCTTTTTTAGTTTATTTAGATTTTTAGATTTTTTAGTTTTTTTATTAGTTTTTAGTTTTTTTTTCTTTTTAGTTTTTTTGTAGTTTTTACCTTCTTTTTAGTTTTGTTAATTTTTTTTTTTACTTGTGTCCTGGTCGTCATTTATACTCCCTGTGTCCCGGTGCTTTGTTGATTGCTAATCGAACATTCCTTTTGTCCTGGTCGCTTTCTCTTTGAGTGTCGTCATTTATTTTTTTCTTTTTTAGTTCTTTTAGTTTTTACCTTTTTTAGTTTTTTTTTAGTTTTTAGTTTTTTTAGTTTTTTACCTTTTTTTAGTTTTTTTAGTTTTTTAGCTTTTTTATTTTTTTTATTAGTTTTTAGTTTTTTTGTAGTTTTTGCCTTTTTTTTTAGTTTTTTGTCCTGGTCGCTTTCTCTTTGAGTGTCGTCATTTATTAGTTTTTTCCTTTTTTTTTTTAGTTTTTTATTGGTTTTTACCTTTATTTTAGCTTATTTTTCAGTTTTTTCCTTTTTTTTAGTTTTTTTTTATTTTTTATTTTTTTAGTTTTTTACCTTTTTTTAGTTTTTTTAGTTTTTTTAGTTTTTTAGCTTTTTTACTTTTTTTATTAGTTTTTAGTTTTTTTTTGTAGTTTTTGCCTTTTTTTAGTTTTTTCAGTTTTTTTTTTAGTTTTTTATTGGTTTTTACCTTTATAGTTTTTTTAGTTTTTTAGCTTTTTTATTTTTTTTATTAGTTTTTAGTTTTTTTGTAGTTTTTGCCTTTTTTTAGTTTTTTCAGTTTTGACGTCACCTAATCCAGTTTTTTCAGGTGACGTCACCTGACACATCCATCCACACATCCATCCACACATCCACAGACAGACAACTTATTTTTATATATATAGATATATAATATATATATATATATATATATATATATATCTTCTATATATATATAAAAATAAGTTGTTTGTGGGTTATGTCTGTCTGTCGAGTGACGTCGTGTTTGTCCGCATATGACGTCTGAATTATCTCACACTAATACAAAAGAAGAAAAAAAACTAAAAAAGGTAAAAACTAAAAAAAACTAAAAAGAAAAAAAACTAAAAAAGCTAAAAAACTAAAAAAAACTAAAAAAGGTAAAAAACTAAAAACTAAATAAAAACTGAAAAAACTAAAAAACGGCAAAAACTACAAAAAAAACTAAAAACTAATAAAAAAACTAAAAAAGCTAAAAAACTAAAAAAGCTAAAAAACTAAAAAAACTAGAAAAACTAAAAAAAAGGTAAAAAACTAAAAAAAACTGAAAAATAAAAGAGAAAAAGAAAACTAAAAAAATATGAATAAAAATAAAAAAAAATAAAAAAGATAAAAACTACAAAAAAAAACTAAAAAGAAAAAACGAAAAAAAACTAAAAAAGCTAAAAAAAAGGTAAAAACCAATAAAAAAACTAAAAAGAAAAAAAGGAAAAAAAAATAAAAAAAATTTTCATCATATAATATGACGTCTGAATTATTTCATCATATACCAATTCAAAAACGAATGTATTCAAGCCGATGTAGCTGAGTTGATAAGGCGTTATGTTCCAGGTTCTAGATTCAAGAGGTTCCAGGTTCGAACTTTGGCTTTAGCATTAATAGAAAAAAATCTAAAAAAGCTTAAAAACTAAAAAAACTAAAAAAAGCTAAAAAAATAAAAAAAACTAAAAAAAGGTAAAAAACTAAAAAAACTAAAAAAAGGAAAAAACCATAAAATAAACTAAAAACTAATAAAAAAACTAAAAAAAGCTAAAAAACTAAAAAAACTAAAAAAAAACAAAAAAAGGTAAAAACTAAAAGAACTAAAAAAGAAAAAAAAACTAAAAAAAGGAAAAAACTGAAAAATAAAGGAGAAAAAGAAAACTAAAAAGATATAAATAAAAATAAAAAAACTAAAAAGATAAAAACTTCAAAAAAAACTAAAAAGAAAAAAGAAAAAACTAAAAAACCTAAAAAAAGTAAAAACCAATAAAAAAAAACTAAAAAGAAAAAAAGGGCTCAATAGTAACCAAAACTCTAAAAAATGGAATTTTGATACCAATACCTAAATCAAAAGAATTGCATTTTAATGCTGATTTTAAATATATAAGTTTCATCAAGTTTAGTCTTACCCATCAAAAGTTACGAGCCTGAGAAAATTTGCGTTATTTTAGAAAATAGGGGGAAACGCCCCCTAGAAGTCATAGAATCTTGACGAAAATCACACCATCAGATTCAGCGTATCAGAGAACCCTGCTGTAGAAGTTTCAAGCTCCTATCTACAAAAATGTGGAATTTTGTATTTTTTGCCAGAAGGCAGATCACGGATGCGTGTTTATTTGTTTTTTTGTTTTTTTTTTCCCAGGGGTGATCGTATCGACCCAGTTGTCCTAGAATGTTGCAAGAGGGCTCATTCTAACGGAAATGAAAAGTTCTAGTGCCCTTTTTAAGTGACCAAAAACATTGGAGGGCACCTAGGCCCCCTCCCACGCTAATTATTTTACCAAAGTCAACGGATCAAAATTCTGAGATAGCCATTTTATTCAGCTTAGTCGAAAAACCTTATAACTATGTCTTTGGGGACGACTTACTCCCCCACAGTCCCCGTGGGAGGGGCAACAAGTTACAAACTTTGACCAGTGCTTACATATAGTAATGGTTATTGGGAAGTGTACAGGCGTTTTCAGGAGGATTTTTTTTGGTTGGGGGAGGGGTTGAGAAGAGGGGGATATTCTGGGAGAACTTTCCTATCGATAGTTTGTCATGGGAGAAGAAAATCTCCATGAAGGGAGCGCAGGATTTACTAGCATTATTTAAAAAAAACAATGAAAAAATAAATATGAAAAAGTTCTTTCAGCTGGAAGTAAGGAGCAGCATTAAAACTTAAAACAAACAGAAATTATTACCCATTTGAGGGGCTCACCTCCTCCTAATACCTCGCTCTTTATGCTAAAGTATTTTAGTAATTTCAACTATTTATTCTACGGCTTTTGTGATTCTGGGGTCATTCTTAATGAATTGGGACAAAATTTAAGCTTTAGTGTAAAGAGCGAGGATCTGACAAGGGGGCGAACCCCCTCATATATGTAATAAAAATATGAGAATACAAAAGTTCTTTATGTAAGCTAATTTATAAGTTACGTAGATCTTTTACTAATAAAAATATTCGTAAAAAATTCAAAATTCTAATTGCCTTTTTAATTCATTCGATCAAAATTATGAGAAAGCCATTTAGCCCAAAAAAAAAATGCAAATTTTGTTTTAATTATTCCTCTGCGGAGAGCCAAAATCAAAACATGCATTGATTCAAAAACGTCCAGAAATTGAATAAAAAAAAACAAGTTTTTTTAACTAAAAGTAAGGAGCGACATTAAAACTTAAAACGACCAGAAATTACTTCGTATATGAAAGAGGCTGCTTCCTCATCAACGCCCCGCTCTTTACGCTAAAGTTTTTTACTGTTTTAAAAAGAGGAATTGAGAGAAAGAGTCAAACTTTAGCGTAAAGAGCGAGGCGTTGATGAGGAAGCAGCCTCTTTCATATACGAAGTAATTTCTGGTCGTTTTAAGTTTTAATGTCGCTCCTTACTTTTAGTTAAAAAAAACTTGTTTTTTTTATTTAATGCATACCGGGATGACGACCGGGACACAGGGAATATAAATTACGACCGGGACGCAGGGACACAACTACAACGGTGACGCCGGGGGCACAGGGGGGATATATAAATGACGACGGGGACACAGGCAATTTTCGATTAGCAATCACCATCAACAAAGCTCAAGGGCAATCATTAGAATCATGAGGTATAGATCTGAATATGGATGGTTTTTCCCATGGACAATTATATGTTGCATGTTCAAGAGTCGGTAAACCTGACAATCTATTTATATGCACAGACAATGGGGCAGCGAAGAATGTTGTATATTCATAAGTTTTACGTCGTTAAAAACATAAATTGACTTTGCATCCAGTTGAACTTTATCCTTTTCAATCTTAGACATCGTGACGGATGAAAACTCGGAACAATCTATAATATCTAAAAATAAGTTGTCTGTGTGTGTGTGGGTCTGTCTGTCGGGTGACGTCATGTTTGTGTGTCGACTGACGTCATGTTTTCAACTGACGAAATTACAGACCGGGACATTGGGACACAAATGACGACCGGGACACCGGCACATAGGGAATATAAATGACGACACTCAAAGAGAGAGCGACCGGGACAAAAGGAATGTTCGATTAGCAATCAACAAAGCACCGGGACACAAATGACGACCGGGACACAGGGAGTATAAATGACGACCAGGACATAAGTAAAAAAACAACTAAAAAAACTAAAAAAAAGGTAAAAACTACAAAAAAACTAAAAAGAAAAAAAAACTAAAAACTAATAAAAAAAACTAAAAAATCTAAAAATCTAAATAAACTAAAAAAGAAAAAAAATAAAAAAGGAAAAAAATAAAGGAGAAAAATAAAACTAAAAAACTAATGTATATACAGACCGGGACACCGGGATACAAATGACGACCGGGACACAGGGAATATAAATGACGACCGGGACACAGGGACACAACTACAACGGGGACGCCGGGGGGCACAGGGGGATATAAATGACGACCGGGACACCGGGACACAAGGAATATAAATGACGCCCGGGACACTCAAAGAGAAATCACAGACTGGGACACCGGGACACAAATGACGACCGGGACACGGGGAATATAAATGACGACCGGGACACAGGGACAAAACTACAAATGGGACGCCGGGGGGGACAGGGGGATATATAAATGACGATGGCGACACAGGGAATGGTCGATTAGCAATCACCATCAACAAAGCTCAAGGGCAATCGTTAGAATCATGAGGTATAGATCTGAATACGGATTGTTTTCCCATGGACCATTATATGTTGCATGTTCAAGAGTCGGTAAACCTGACAATCTATTTATATGCACAGACAATGGGACAGCAAAGAATGTTGTATATTCGCAAGTTTTACGCAGTTAAAAACATATATATATATATATATATATATATATATATATATATATATATATATATATATATATATATATATATATACATATATATTCACAGGTGGGACATAGGGACACAACTACAATGGCGCGTAACTAATATGGCGCGTAACGACTTACGCGCGCGGGGGGGCTTGGGGGGGCGCGAAGCGCCCCCCCCCCAACACCTAGTTGGTGGGGGCGCTTCGCGCCCCCCCCAAGCCCCCCCGCGCGCGTAAGTCGTTACGCGCCATTGTAGTTGTGTCCCTATGTCCCACCTGTGAATATAGATATATATATATATATATATATATATATATATATATATATATATCTATATATATAAAAATAAGTTGTGGATGGATGTGTGGATGGATGTGTCAGGTGACGTCACCTGAAAAAACTGGATCAGGTGACGTCAAAACTGAAAAAACTAAAAAAGGCAAAAACTACAAAAAAAACTAAAAACTAATAAAAAAAATAAAAAAGCTAAAAAACTAAAAAAACTAAAAAAAGGCAAAAACTACAAAAAAAAACTAAAAAAAAACTGAAAAAACTAAAAAAAGGCAAAAACTACAAAAAAAAAACTAAAAACTAATAAAAAAAGTAAAAAAGCTAAAAAACTAAAAAAACTAAAAAAACTAAAAAAAGGTAAAAAACTAAAAAAAATAAAAAATAAAAAAAAACTAAAAAAAAGGAAAAAACTGAAAAATAAGCTAAAATAAAGGTAAAAACCAATAAAAAACTAAAAAAAAAAGGAAAAAACTAATAAATGACGACACTCAAAGAGAAAAAAAGGCAAAAACTAATAAATGACGACACTCAAAGAGAAAAAAAGGCAAAAACTACAAAAAAAACTAAAAACTAATAAAAAAAATAAAAAAGCTAAAAAACTAAAAAAAACTAAAAAAAGGCAAAAACTACAAAAAAAACTAAAAACTAATAAAAAAGCTAAAAAACTAAAAAAACTAAAAAAAAGGCAAAAACTACAAAAAAACTAAAAACTAATAAAAAAAATAAAAAAGCTAAAAAACTAAAAAAACTAAAAAAACTAAAAAAAGGTAAAAAACTAAAAAAACTAAAAACTAAAAAAAACTAAAAAAGGTAAAAACTAAAAGAACTAAAAAAGAAAAAAATAAATGACGACACTCAAAGAGAAAGCGACCAGGACAAAAGGAATGTTCGATTAGCAATCAACAAAGCACCGGGACACAGGGAGTATAAAAAAAAGAAAAAAAAAGGAAAAAAATAAAGGAGAAAAACAAAACTAAAAAACGAATGTATATACAGACCGGGACACCGGGATACAAATGACGACCGGGACCCGGGACACAGGGAATATAAATGACGACCGGGACACAGGGACACAACTACAACGGGGACACCGGGGGAAACAGGGGGATGTAAATGACGACCGGGACACCGGGACAGGGAATGGTCGATTAGCAATCACCATCAACAAAGCTCAAGGGCAATCATTAGAATCATGAGGTATAGATCTGAATACAGATTGTTTTCCCATGGACCATTATATGTTGCATGTTCAAGAGTCGGTAAACCTGACAATCTATTTATATGCAAAGACAATGGGACAGCAAAGAATGTTGTATATTCGCAAGTTTTACGTAGTTAAAACCATATATATATATCTATCTATATTCACAGGTGGGACATAGGGACACAACTACAATGGCGCGTAACTATTATGGCGCGTAACGACTTACGCGCGCGGGGGG